>NC_043978.1:26212412-26512412 GCF_902148855.1 Sphaeramia orbicularis | reverse complement strand
TATGGTGACATCTAACATGCAGAAAAAGAAATGCCTTGTTAGAGCCTGAGTTTGGATTGTCTGTCTTCTGTGAATAACATTTTGTGTGGGGTTTTTTTTGTCCATACTCCAGCATAGGTGGCAGTAGTGTGCCTTAACACTGGATGAGGCCATATAAGATGGAAAAAAGAAGAAAAAGTGTGATTCTGGCTTCTGTGCCACATGGAAGGAGACATGAGTAAATACAAGGCTCATTCTAAGGTAATGAAAACACAGTGATTCTTATTTTTATGTGATTATACCAGTGGTTCCCAGCCTTTTTTGGCTCGTGACCCCATTTTAACATCACACATTTCTGGCAACCCCAGACATTCAAAACTGAGCCTTTTTTTTGCTGAAACTAATTTGTTTTTGACCATGTAATAGTTTGCTATACTACGTTGCAAATAAATGTTAATTTTCGACGACATTTAGTCTATATAATGTATATTATTATGGACGGAGGCAGAAAAGCCAGGTGTAGATTACTGCACAAAGTGACAATTTGATTTTCCTTGGTCAGGATATGTACAGTCAGTCCAGCTTGGATTTCCAAGGCTGACAATTAATGCTGAACAAACAAGAACTCAAACTATGAATTATGAAAGAGCTGCAGCATCTGAAACCGACCACAATGAACATTTGACAGATAAACAGTACCACAGTGCTTCAGTTTCAGCTTCAGTTTGTCATGTCTGTTATGGATTGGGATTGTCTCTCTCAACTCACCATATATTTTTTATTAGTAAGTTTTTATTTTTATCAATTACTAGAAATTCCAGGCGACCCTACGTGGTGTCCCGATCCCAAGATTGAAAAACACTGGATTATACACTAATGAAAATAATAGGAATATTACTTTTTCCTGCAATTTGAGTTTCCTAATCTTGCTCATGGAGCCTTTAAGTTGGATTCATGACAGTCTTAAAAATGGCCTTAAATTTAACTGAAATCTGAAGAAACCCTCCTGACTCCAGAAGCTCATGTCCAGCTCTTATGTGGAAGAAGGCGTGTTTTCTGTCTGAACAGCCAGTCGTCAGCTATTGAAACGACTGACTTAACATGAAGTGACATTCCCCAAGGAGAGAGAATGGGTCGACACGAACAAAGACAATGACACCGTCTGAGCCATAAACACATTCAGACAGTTCGACAGAAACTCAACGTCATCCTTTGAGATGGTTGCTTTGGAAACAAGCTCACAAAAGAGAGCGGATACTCCAAAGGTCAAAGTTCAGTAGGTCACATTGGATTTCTACAAATGCAAATTCTAAAGGGATGCAATGGTGAACATTTCTTAAAAAAAAAAAAAAAAAACTACATTTTTGCAGGTTTGCATGTGTTTCTTACCCTGCAAAAATCAAAATCTTACCAAGTGTATTTTTCTCATTTCTAGTCAAAATATCTCATCACACTTAAAATACGACAATCACCTAAAGAGTAACTTTTCAGTCAGATATAAGAACTTATTTTTAGACAATAGAGTTTGAAAATCTTATATGAAGAAATCTTACCAAGATAATTTTCACTTGTTCCATTGGCAGATTTTTTTTGCTTAATTCAAGTAAAAATATCTTGTATTTTTTTTTTTTTTTAACTTGTTTTTAGAGGGGCATTTTTTCCAGTGTGTTTTCTTGTGGTTCATGCTAGTGCTATGGAGATTTTATTAAGTTTTTGTGTGTTTGAAAACCTGTTTTACTCATAATATTATCACTAATCAAATGTAAAAGCCCCAGTACGTGAACAAATACAGAAATTAGAATGCAACTAAAAGAGGGAATTAAAAGAAAATAGAAAGTACATGTGTTTGTTGCAGAACATGTGTGCAAACTATTCAATTGGCAGGTTAGATATCAAGTAACTTAAGCACTTATTTTTAGACAATAGATCTTGAATATCTTATGTCAAGAAATCTTACCAAGATAATTTCCACTTGTTCCATTGGTTGATTGTTTTGCTTGAATTAAGCAAAAAAAAAAAAATCTTGAATTAAGAAAAAAAAAAATCTGCCAATGGAACAAGTGAAAATCATCTTGGTAAGATTTCTTGAAATCTGATTTTCAAGATCTATTGTCTAAAAATAAGTTTGTGTATCTCCCTGAAAAGTTGCTCTTTAGGTGATTATGTCTTATTTTAAGTGTGATGAGATATTTTGACTAGCAATAAGAAAAATACACCTGGTAAGATTTGGATTTTTTGCAGTGTACTTTGTGGCTTCCTATCAGTGCTTCCAAAACCACTGTGACCCAGTTCACAAAAGGCCTTACCTATAAACCGTGAGAAGTAAATAATCATGTTAATGTTGTCATGACACAGCAGTGAATATAGAGATTTATGGGAAGGAATGTGTTTGAGAAATCACAGCTTTGTTTTATATGTGTGTGAAAAAACATACATCTTATATAGCTACTGTGTAAAGGGAACAGGCTGGTTTTAGTTCCTTACATATATAAAGCAATTTATATTTTAGATACTTTATAATTTAGTAAAGAAAAAGTACAGTCAACCACTTTATTTTATTTTTTTTCTACATTTACTTTTTTTTTTTTTTTTTTTTTTTTTACATTAGTCATACCTAATTTGTGTGAATATTTTACTGGTAATAGTTGCATATTTCAGTATTTTTACATACTTCTGAATGCATCTGTCCAGAGCTGTCAACATGCTGTACATTTTATTGGTTCCTTGAGAAAAAGAGGAATGTCTTGGCAGTGTTTATTTAGTTATGAACTCCTGGATCTGTTCCTTCTACTTCACTGAAACTGTAACTGAGCCTCAACTCAAGGTCTACTTACATTATTACACGCAAAAACTAATTCAATGAAAAGCACTGTTGTATATAGAGCTATTCCTTTATGGAACACTCGTCCTTTAAATATTAGAAACATTTCAAGTAAGAAAGCATTTAAAAAACATGTAAAGTTGCTATTCAGGCTTGAGAGTTACTAGTCGTTTTATGTTACCATTTTGTGAATTGTTTTTTTTTTTTTTTTGTCTGTTTTCTTTTCTTTCTCTCCTTTCTTTTTACTGTAACTGGATCTGTGTATTGTGATTTTGCATCCTGAACCTTTTCATTTTTTAGCGGACCCCAGGAAGACTAGCCTGGCGTTTGTGCGTTGGCTAATGGGGATCCTCAATAAAGAATAAACAATAAACAACTGTAACCGTCAATTACCAAAAATCAGCTCTCTACCAGCTTAAAATGTAAACAGAGTTAAGAGTTTTGTGTCCCAAAAAGACCAACAGAAGCTCGTCCACGCCTTTGTCTCCAATAGTCGATTACTGTACTGATCTGTAATGGAGTTAAAAAGTATAAAACAGCTGCAGCTCATCTAGGAGCAGGACGAAAAGAACTGAACACATTACACCAGTTCTTAGTCACAGAATAGATGTTAAGTGCTGCTACTACTCAACAAATCAGTGATTTAGGCCCAGACTACAATAAGAATATGCTTATATGAATATGGTCTTTTGTCAGTTCCCAGAGTCAGAACCAGACATGGAGAAACTGCATTCACCTTCTATGCTCCACATTCTGGAACCAACTCCTAGAAAGCCTCAGATCAACTGAAACACTCGGTTTATTTAAATCCAGGTAAAAGACCCACCTGTTCTCAGCTGCATTTGAATAAAGTTTTTATTCAGAAGTTCAGATCTGTATGGAAGCAAATCCGTGTCATCAGATTTTGAATTATAAAAGAAGATTTGTAGCTGAAGAAAAGTTTGGAACACACGTAAAAAAAAAAAAAAAAAAAAAAAAAAGAGGTTGTAAAAATAATTTGTGCAAGTGTAGACCATATTTGTATCATTGGGAATGTTTTGTTCACGTGTATAACTAGAAGCACTCGGAGAGCGCAGACCTCCGCCAAGGCTGATCAGTGGCCCCCCCCGTTGGCCCCCCCACCCCCGATCACCACCAAAATTTAATCATTTCTTCCTTATCCCATTTCCAACAAACCCTGAAAATTTCATCCAAATCTGTCCATAACTTTTTGAGTTATGTTGCACACTAACGGACAGACAAACAAACAAATAAACAAGCAAACAGACAAACAAACAAACCCTGGCAAAAACATAACCTCCTTGGCGGAGGTAACTAAATCTGACAGAGGCACAACTCTGCCATCCTCAGGTACAGCGCTGAAGTTACGAGTTTCAAAACTGAAGTTACGAGTTACGAAACTGAAGTTACGGATCACCAAATACAAGTTACGAACTAGAAGCACTCGGAGAGCGCAGACCTCCGCCAAGGCCGATCAGTGGGCCCCCCCGTGGGCCCCCCCACCCCCGATCACCACCAAAATTTAATCATTTCTTTCTTATCCCATTTCCAACAAACCCTGAAAATTTCATCCAAATCTGTCCATAACTTTTTGAGTTATGTTGCACACTAACGGACAGACAAACAAACAAACAAACAAACAGACAAACCCTGGCAAAAACATAACCTCCTTGGCGGAGGTAATTACGAGTTTTGGCCTTGTTCTGATGTCCGAGCGAATAACCAATCAGAGCGTTATTCACTGACCTGCCAATCAACATTACCCCACCTATATGCAAATTTCCACCCAATCAAATAGTAGCGGCAAATTTCCCGCACACACTTGAATATCAAATATAAACTCGGCGGCACTAAGGTACCGAGAAAAAGGGGGCGTTCCCGTATATCGCATATTTTTAAAAAAAGGGCTCGAACTCGTCCATTCGATCCCCTCAGTTCAACAAGCACGACACCAACACTATAACCATTAGCCTAGGACAACATTTAGAGTCTAATAATAAGATCATCTAGGCCTATTATTGATCGATCACAGCCTCGTTGGTTAGATTAGACTCTTTTTTTTTTTTTTTTTTTTTTTTTACGCGTGTTCAAAACTTTTCTTCAGCTACAAATCTTCTTTTATAATTCAAAATCTGATGACACGGATTTGCTTCCATAGATCTGCACTGTTTGTTTTAAGCTTAATGTTTTTATGTTTGATCTATTTATCTGTTTGTTTGTTTGTTTTTTTCTCATGCTTATGCTTTTTATTGCTTCCCTGCTGTAATGCTTCAAATGTTTTATGTAAAGCACTTTGAATTGTCTTGTACATGAAATGTGCTATATAAATAAACCTGCCTTGCCTTGCTTAGTTAACCCATAAAAACCCAAACATCCATCACAGACCAAAAGCATCTACTGATCTAAAATGTGTAATACTGTTAATCCACTAATCCTATCAATACATGTAAATATTTGGTGTAAAATGCAGTTTGTCATCTTCTCATGGTCATCAGATATGACCCATTTGGACGTTTAGGAGCTCCGTAGTTACCGTAGAAACACCGTCATCTTCTACAACATTGATTCACCAGTAAAACCCATGGAGTTGGATCAATAACAGTGGAAAAAAATGCTTGGTTTACATTCAGTTAATGATATATTTTACTGAAAAAGTCACTTTTTCTTCAGGTTTCTTTGTTTTTGATATAATAATACTGACCTTTAAATGTGAGCTTTTATGAACATCTTCATGATGAGTAAACTAAATATAGGAAAATACCTGAACTCATACTGATAAAATACAAAATACAGAAGATAATGTTGTAATAAATGGTGATAAATCACTTAAGAAAGGTTAGTTATAGAGAAAATTTCACTTGGGAATTGATGCAAAAGTAGCACTGGGTCTTTATGGGTTAAACATGAAGAAGCAGCATTTCACTGTTGTGCTGCAAACTGGAACAAACTGCCAGCAGAGCTTAGGTTTGTAGACATTTTTAATTGCAGGTTGAAAACATTTCTCTTTTCATGTGCCTATGAATGAACTCTATAACATATGCTAACTTTTTAATGACTTAATTTGCTCTTTTTGCAATGTAAATCTAGTGGACTCTATTAGAAACCTGAGCAGCAAAGACTTATGATCATCTTCCTGTTTTTATTCTAATATTATTTATTGCATTCACATTATTTATTGTTTTTAACAGTGGGTTTTATGACTTCATGGTCCTATGTTTTTATGGTTTATCAGTGCAATAATATTGATGCAATAGTGGCAATAATAACAGATCTGCATTATGTAGCTTGTGAAATATCTGGTCAAACACTTGTTCTCCACCCATGGGCCACTGCTTACATTTTTATTTGTTTACTACTGGTTGCAGAATACAATATGCCCTAGGAAAATTCCTCCAATGGGACAATAAAGTATATCATATTGTATCATACTGTATATTTAAAAAAACAACAAAAAAAAAAACAAAACTTATTTTATAATAGAATTCATAAAAAATATATCAGTCCTTTCCATTATTGTTTATATATATTGTGATCTTTTTAATATTTAAACACTTTTTATTTTCCACTTTTCTTTATGTAAAGCTCAGTGAATTGCCTTTGTGAATGAAATGTGCTTTTAACCTTTGTGTGGTGTTTATATTTGTGTTATTCAGCCAGTGTTCGTGGGTGTGGTGGACCCACTGCATTTGTGAGTTTTCAATTCAACATAATCAAACAATTTTACATTAAAATACTCAACAGATGTTGACTTCATCCCAATTACAAGCAACATAAAAAGCATATATGCTGAATATTTGCCTTTTGCCTTTGCTAGATCACATTTAAGAATCAAAGCTACTCGTTTGTAGCTTGTTTTTTTAAATTAATGTAATATATTCAAGATATGAGAGGAAAAAATTCCTAAAAAAAAATAATGACTTATCTTTTTTTTTTTTTTTATATAAAAAATAAAAACGGTTCCCACAGACCCAAACACTATACAAGGGTTAAATGAAGCTGCCTTGCCTATTAATTACAACAGCAAAATATATGGATAAAATGAGTGTATAAAATGAAAATGAAAACAGCCAGTGAACAGAAGCACATTGTTTAGCCAGAGTCAGTTTAAGGCTTTTATAAAGTGAGTGACCACTGATCGCTCCATCCCTCAATTATAATAATAAGTCTGTTATGTTTCCCATTAGCGGCTGAGGCCCTAAACCACAGGCTGGGGCTGCTCATTAACCTGCTGTCGTTTCATTTATGATGAACCAACACAGGGAGGCATTCATGTTTTAGCATCCAACTAACAGTATTTACGTGTCACAACAATTCGTCTGGAGGTGCGATGCAACAGCGTCAAGGTGGCCTTATGTTTTGATAGCACATAAACCACATAGTGAAAGCTTGTGTGTGTGTGTGTGTGTGTGTGTGTGTGTGTGTGTGTGTGTGTGTGTGTGTGCAGTCTGACTTTTCGGTTTATGACCTCTTATTAAACACATGAGCTGATTTGTGCAACATCTGTTAATAGTCACTCAGTGTTAACAGGCACCTGGTGTTGTGGGTGTTTGCAGTAAAATGGTTCTGGTGACGAAGTTCACGAAAAAACAGTTTATTCCAAAAGGCTGCAAACATACACGTCAACAAATCAACTGTTTTTTGGCTCCTTATTTGACCTCTGTTTGCATCCAGAAAAGATATGTGGATTTTCTGTTGCCATTTGCACATTTAAAACTCCGTGGGTGATTAACTTTTAGATCTATGCAAAATTACTTCAGGAACAACTAATCTGGCAAACATCTGCATTACATTTTAAAATAATTACAATATGTTACTTTTCCTCTGTATTTTGGTAAACAAAACCTAAACTATGTGCTTTATCTGACCACATTTGAAAAAAACACAAATATAATTTCATTGTTCTGGTCAGAAATCCAATCCCATCCAATCCAACTTTAATTGTAAAGCACTTTAAAACAACCACAGCAGACCGAAGTGCTGTACAGAAGAATAAATAAAATCTTCAATGAAAGAATAAAATACAAGAATAGATTAAAAACATAAAAAGCTGCACAGAAATGACAGATACACCATTTATTAAGGATTTGTTCTCCTTCCTCTGCTCTGTAAAACACAATTGTTTTAATATATTTTGTGTTGGCAATAAAATGTACAACTGTTATTACTAAAAAAAAAAAAGAAAAAAAAAAAAGAAAAGAAAAACTGTTTCCATCCTTCCGTGTTTTGTTTGTATCGTTATTGTTTTTAATCATTTTGATATAAATTAGAGCTGCAACCGATTAATCGATTAGGTGCTTGAAGCGAATGCAAAAATTCACGATTCGATTAATCGACTCAAATTGATTGAAGGGAAATATCCTCTTGCAGTTTTCCTGAATTGAAGCTTCTTTGTGCGTCACAATAAATGTCCGTGTGAAACGTAACAGTGGAACCAATGTTTAACAGCAGAGAAATGAAGGAAACAAAACTTTGATTCAGGAGAATTGTGGTTGAATGATTTTTTTGGATCACTTTGAGTCGATTAATCGGTTGCAGCTCTAATATAAATATTAATAATGAAACCTGAAAACTAAATTAAGTGCTTTTACATATGCTGACTCAAGGGCCAAAGATTATGACTTGAAAGTGAAGCTAATGTAGTAATAATAATAATAATAATAACTATAATAATAACTAGCACATTGACCAGTGGAGATCCATTGGTTCCAGATGTGGTAGTTTTTATACTGTTGTGTATTCATGCATGCTGTACCACATTTGTCCAGCAGTCACTGCCAAAGTGGTCTGGGCATAGCAACATGATTGTAAAGCTATTGTATTTCAAAATTACTAATATCTCCCCAAATATTGGTCCTACCAACTTGCCATTTTTGCTACTGTCTTCCTTGACCAAGTATGCCAAACTGCAGCAGTCAGCTCTTTCCGAATTTTGTGTGATTCCTGAGACACACATACATACACACAGAGGCCACTTAGCTTTTATAATAATAAAAATTATTATTATTATTATTACTACAGAGAGCTAAACAATTAAAATAGTACATAAAGCTAATAAGTAATAGTTTATATAATTGTAAGTGTAATACAACTGGTGGCCACTAGATGCTGGCTACAGAAAGCCATAGACATGGACCACTTTCCACTGACTGTTTCGGCTTAACTTGACTCTACTCCATCAAATACTATTTCTGGGATCACCTTTGCAGAGGGAGATAACGGTAGATAAAGTGATGCTAAACATGATATAAAATCATGTAGGTCACAGACTGGTTGATCCAGAATTGTTACTGCATTAATACTGATGTGTGTCATCATGCTGCAACATGATCCAAGATAACAGGAAATATCAGAAAATGCCATGTAATTTTCTAGTATGCTCTGTCACAGATTTACAGTCTAAACAGCCATATTCTTAACTGAAAAGTCCTAGAGTAATGTTTTTCCCAGTTAGTTTCATCGTCCTCCTTTATTGTATTGCTTATAGTTGCAGTCATGCCAAAGACAAAATAATACAATAGAAAATGCCGTGTCACTATTAAGATCAGACATGCTGACGAAATACAGTGGAAACCAATACACTTACAGGGAAATAGAAGTAAGACGTGCCCAGTTGAGTTGAACTGATACAATCGAAAAGCGGCAAGAGCTACGTTAATGATATGAACATTTTCTTATTTTTTATTTTATTGTTGTCATTGTTGTGTGGGTCCTATTATTTGGACCCTCTAATAAGTGTTCTGGTGGTCCATCTTTAAATTTCTCCTTCAGATTTTTTTTTTCTTGCTTCAGTTTGAGAACACTTGTAGGTAGTAAGTTAAACTAACAAGACCGTAAAATGAATGTATTTGCTTTATGAAGTTTACATTTATACTGTATTAGCATGCTAGCATTTAGCATTAGCTTGCCCATCACCACTTGCAGTCTAAAGGGCAGAGATGGTGACAGACAAAATACAAACTCCTGCCTTCACAGTTGGTGTTCAAAAACCAATAACACATCCCATTGGCCATTGTCAAGGTACGATTTGAGTCTCCGGATGATGTGAGTCGCGCATGCGTAGAGGCATTTATCTCTGTTGGCCATCTTTTAGGACTCGCTATGCAACCTCGTTAGGACAAATCACTGTTGTATGAGTCAAATTATGATAAAGTACAGAGACTTGACTTTACTGGGAAGGAGGATCTTTCTAGCAATCAGAAGTGATTTTGAGAGTCAATTTATATGCCTACTGTACTTTTGGGACTATTGGCCGCACCTGACTATAAGCCGCACCCACCCCATCTCCAACGTTTTCACACACATTTTGGTTATATAATGTTAACACTGTCGGATGAGTTCATTCTAATTTGGTATAGGCCTATTTTGTTCATTGTTCTGGCTTGAAGTCAAAGGACAGGAGTGAGTATTTAAAACGTTATGTTAAGTTGTTTGATGATGAGAATGGTGGTGGGATTAAATAAGTTTTTTTTCTTCCCACTCCTTTTCAAGTGTAGATGAATGATTTTGGAATTTTGAATTTGCATGTATTCTGTAAATGCTCGAAATAAACAATGAATGAATGAATGAAATTAAACATCTCCCCATCGATTCACTGATGCCAAGTTTACGTGCAGCACCTCTATTTCCTTCAACAGCCGGATCGATCGTTAGCCCAGAAAACATAAATTAGCCGCATCATTTTTGAGCCGCGGATTCACAGCATGTGGAAAAAAAGTAACGGCTTATAGAACGGAAATTACAGTACTTTCGGTGTCTTTCACAGCTGAGAGCCTATCCAGCTGAGAAACGTTTTGATCTAAATCTGGGGGAAACTGAGCAGTGGAGGGTAATAGTGGCTCTATGCCAATGATAGGACCTAGCAAGGTTGCCGTAGAAAGTAGTTTGACCTAGTGATGTTGCTGTAGAGAGTCATAAAAGATGTCCGATAGACATAATTGCTTCTATGTGCGCGCGACTCACATCGTCCAGCGACTCAAATCGTCCTTTGACAGCCAAGTTAACAACAAAATGGAGGGAAAAAATAGCTCCTCCCAGAGTCATAGTTGAAAACACAACATTTTTGGATGCATTTCTGTCATTCTTTAGTTACCTCTCATATGTACTCTGTTTTTCCTTGTTTCATTTTGAGAGCAGTTGTGGGTAATAAGTTACACTAACATGACCGTAAATGAACTTATTTGTCTTTTGAAGTTGATATTTATACTGTATTAGCACGCTAATATTTAGCATTAGCTCACCATCACCCCTTGCACTTTAAAGAGCCAAGATGGTGACAAACAAAATGTAAACTCCTGCCTTCAAATCAATGATACATTGCAGTGGTTAAGACCATCAGAAAATGAAAACAAAATCTCCTCCCACAACATTTTTGGATGCATTTTTATCATTCTTTCCTTACCTCTCATATATACTCACTGAGTAACACTAAAACACTTGGAATTCTACATAATTTTACATATATCATGACTCATCTGACCACTTGTTGACATACTGACTCAAAAACAAGTACAAGAGGTAGTGGGCAGGGCTTATGGACAGGTTGCTAGTTTAGACCAAACCACAGAAGACCTGAATGATGATGCAGTGATACTAATACTGTAAAGTCAATGAGTCAAGGATGATGTATTTTTCCAAAACAGTAGCTGTCACTAAATGTCAAAGCTCTTATTGCAGCAGATGTGGTTGCCAGTATTATTTTTGGTGCAGTTGCGCAGGTTGTTGGGGCAGTTTTTGACATAAGCCCTGCCCTGTTTCAAGGCACTTCATATGCTGGTATCGCCAGAAGACTGAAGTCATACATTAAATGGTGAATTAAGCTGGCTGGTTCCCTCTTTCTCCCTTCAGTCCTCCCATTTTCAGTGATCCGTGTCGACCAGAAAAGGGGTATTTTACGGAAAGCCTGGGCCTCCTGCTTTGACAGGGGTAGTAAATTGATAGCAGGACTCGTGGAGCTGAGTCAACAAGCAGAGCGGAGAGTAGGGGAGATGTTTTTTGGTAAGAGGGGGGAGTGTGCTAGTCTTCTGGGCTGCTGGGAAGCGGCGAGAAAATCTGGCAGCCAAAATCTTTACTGGAAGATGTCGCTGCGACCTCTCACTACTGACTGCCTGTGTGCGTCAGAGAGAAATAAAAGGGGGAAATTGCATTTGGTTTTGGTTTCCTCGTAGACTTAATTTCACTGCTGCTAAAAGACTGAATTCACCGTGCTCCAAAACAAGACACGGCGTGTTTGACACAAATGAGGAAGAAACTCCTGTTGTGTATACTGTATATATATATGATATGAGCAGTGAGCAGAGATTCTACAAATAGTGACAGATGGAAAGTATGCTGATAGAGGAAATTACAAAGAATAGGTACGTGATGCAAAGGAGGGAAAAGGGAGGAGAAAAGGAGGGAAAGCAGCAGACTGACAGTTCTTATTCAGTCCGTCTTGGTCTTTGCTTGTCTTACTCGCTCTATCAGTCGTGTAATATAACCACAAATCCAATGCTTTTGTGCTTTCTATTTCCATTTTATGAGGCAAATATTGAACTGTGCTCCACTATATTCATCTAACAGCTGTAGTTACTGCACATTAGAGCTCAGTCTTCATCTTATCTTACCCATGACTGTATCTTTACTCTCTATCTCTGTCAGGGTTTTATGTGAAGACCATAAATGCAGCAGTAACTGTAATGTAAAGATGCACTGTTTGACTTACTAATGTTATTACTTTGATTTGATGCAATCAGTAACTTGGCTCATCAATACTTTGTGCTAATTTTGACTTTGGTGTATATAATGTTTTATTCAGTCTAACCCTAATGCTTGAGACATTAGCCAAATCCTCTTTGCAAGCTAACAGTAGCTAGTGTTGCACACTGTTGCTGCTGTAGAGGAGCAGAAGAGGAATTCAACTCCTTTACAGAGAAAACAGCATACATAGATGTAATATCAAGAATGTGTAGCTAAGGTAATTAGCTCAGAAAGGAAGTTTATTGACCCACACAAACTTCATCTCAAACTTTCAATTCCTGTATATAGTAATTATACATTCTAATTTATATAATTTTGTATTAGTATTAATCAACCAAAGGAAAAATACTGTATATGTATAAAGTACAATATAATGCTAATAAATAAGATAAGATAAGATATGTCTTTATTAGTACCACAAGGGGAAATTCCAGTTTTACAGCAGCAAAAGTACAAAAACACACAAGAGCAGAAGAAGTGCCAAATCAAGATAAACACAAATCAAGAATATACACTATATATACTATTTAGAGTTGTACACATGCTGAATACTTGAGTAAAGAACAAGTCCCTCATATTTCTTTATATCTATATTCTATAATATTCTTCCCATGGTTGTTTGCTTGGAATGTAATTCCACCTCTGGATGGACTTAAGCAACTGGAGGTCAAAAGTCAACCCAAACATCCCATTAGCGCATGTGCAAATTTCACATATTAACCCTTTAAAGACAGCAGTAACATGTAACATGTGTATTAAATCAGCAGTAAAATGGACCCAAACACATCCTATCTAATATAAAGACAGTGAAAAGGACCATTTTACTGCACAATGGCTACTTTTACTTTTCGTGCATCATGTTTATTTCATTGATAATATTTACATACTTTCATTTAGCATTTCTTTACGCACTTTTAATACATTTACTACTGTTACTACAGATCTGAATGCATTATCCACCTTCCAATACTATCCCCCTCTGTTGAGTTCTGCTTTGCTGCCTATCTCCCTCCTTTCTGTCATCACGTTGGTGTTTTCCACCATAAACTGCATCGCTTGAACAGACCGGTTTGCTCAGTTTTACAAAAGGGCCCAGGAAGGCTGGAAGGCTGGCAGACGCACAAAGGCTCTGCTTCTTATAGAGGCTCTGCAAAGAAACTGAAGAAGGGTATTGTTGGGACGCAGCATTACATCAGCCCTGCTATGTATGCATGCAAAAATGACTGCATGAGAAATGAGCAAGCACACAAACACATATGTTGGATACAGAGAACAATAATAATCAGATAAATGTTTTTATGCTAGCCGTTTATGTCCATCCCTTTCCTCTTTTCCCCTATAGTGTCCTCTGATGAACACACAGGCATTCCACAGAAACAATGAGTGAATGAATGAGGCCCTGTAAACTGGGTCAGCAAAGCTTTTTGTTTAGCCGAGGCATTGTTTAGAGTTTGTCGCGTGCCCTCACTTCCTTATATGAGGAGTGATTCCTTAATGATTAATAGGTTAAAGAGAGATTTTCCTTTGACCTATGTGTGCATTTAGTGCCTTCGTGTGTATGGAAAAACACAACACTTGCAGTTTCACTTTGTTTTCAGTGGAACGTGTTTGATAACCACTCCCTTAAGCCTCTACTTTAAAGGCGTTGTGTGTTTACATGTGCATCTGCGCCCAAGTACAACGCAACAATGGTATCAAATGCTGTGTTTGGTGCGTCTAAGTGAAGACAGCAGCAGCACAAAAAGGAGTTTGTCTATCCTTGTGAATATAAACATAGAGCTACTATGAGTGTGCACAGGCGCCCATTCTGCACTATTCACAGACTGGTTATAAGTGCTTACAGAGACTTACAGATAACACACTTATACAACAAAGCAAGTCTATTTCTGTGGAGTGAAGTATGGTCAAGATAACCTCAAGCTGCAGATAGAGATGGGACTAATTCACTGTTTCCTTTTTAAAAAGCTAATGTAGGCAAATATGTGGTTTTGTGGTAAAACCAAAGGGAGTCATTGTATTTGATATGGCTTCCTAAAACCACCCATCTGCATTTGATAGTGTATTCTATCTATCGCTTTTCTCCCTGAGGCAAGGTTGAGTGATACACCTCTTTTCTTTGAGCTGACAGCCTGAACAATGCCAGGCATGCAGGACTGATGTTCTATACACAGCTGTTGCAGCTTTTCCCACCTCTCCTATGCATTTGCTCTCCTTTTTCAGAGGTGATTTCATTGGGAAGAGACTTCAAAAATCCAGGCTCACCATTGTCTTTGTCTGAGATGAGAAGGGGAAGAGGGAGAAGCAGCAGCTTTAGAGGCTCAGCCAAGAGGATCAGGTTGCAAATACCTAATGAGGCGTTACACGTCCTAAACGCCTGATTAAAAGGCAGCACATATATAAAAGTATCTTCTTGCCTTTCAGAGCAGGCAATTATCAAAGCCTCGATGAGATCTTCTAAATGTGAGGGTGCGTCGGTGTTTTGTGCAAAAAGAGGCTTCTTGACACCTCCCGTTTATAGCTATTTTGATTTTATTTTGATATTTGCATAAGTAAAAGCACTAACAGCACACAGTGAAAATGCTCTACTAGTAAAGGTTATGTATTCAAAGTCTTACTGAAAGGAGATTTACATATGTTTGTGTGTTTACATCACCTCAGTGTTGTGCTAAGACCCGGTTGTTTGTTGATATTAGCTTAACACAAAGCTAACACTTGCTTCTAGTAGAAGATTTTTGGATTTCTGCAGAAAATCCGGCCAATTTCCTTCACATAGAAATTAATCTCCAGTTTGTTTTTGTGTTTGGTTACTATAATATAGTGAGTTACTTTTACATTTATATGTATTTCCTCCTTTAGGGTATGTTTTTTGTTGGTTTGTTTAATTGCTATTGCACGACCTCATGGACAGTTCTCGCATTTTGCTGTTCATATCATGAGCATATGAAAAATCTTGAATCTGTTATCATGAACATAGGCAACTGAGAAGGTTAAGGAAGTTCCTTATTTGTTACGTGATAAAAAATCTGTTCACACACTGGCAATGGAAAAGCAATTAATATATCAGTGTTTAGTGCAAAAAAAAGGCTTATTGACACCTCCTATTCATAGCTATTTTGATTTTATTTTGATATTTGCATAAATAAAAGCACTAACAGAACACAGTGAAAATGCTCTACAAGTAAAGGTTATGTGTGCAAAGTCTTACTGAAAGGAGATTTACATATGTTTGTGTGCTTACATAAACTCTGTTATGCTAAGAGTCAGTTGTTTGTTGATGTTAGCTTAACACAAAGTTAACTCTAGCTAGCGTTGCATACTGCTGCTGCTGTAGAAGAGCTGCAGAGGCATCCAGGCATTTTGGATTCAGCAGAAACATTACCTTTTGGATTTCTGCAGAAAATTCAGCCCATTTCATTTACATACAAATCAGTCCAGAGTTTGTTTTTGTGTTTGGTTACTGTAATATAGTGAGTTAGTTTAATATTTATATTTAGAGTATTTAGACTAAGTTAAGACTAATTTTTTTTGTATGTTTGTTTAATTTCTATTGCATGGCCTCGTGGACAGTTCTTGCATTTTACCGTTCATATCATGAGCATGTGAAAAATATTGAATCTGTTATCATGAATGTAGGGAACTGAGAAGGATAAGGAAGTTTCTTATTTGTTGCCATGTGATAAAAATCTGTTCATACACTGGCAATGAAGAATCTATTAATATATGTAAATCTATTCACAGTTGTTATATATTGTGCCTTTAAATGAAAATGTGTAGGTATTATCAACAAAATGCACTTAACCCTTTATAGGTAACTCATAGAAATAATCTGAAATTCAACATTTCAACCTTAATGTGTTATTGGAGTACATAACAAGACTTTATTACTTTTATGAATTGAACATTTGAACATTTTTTAATGTTATGTGGAAAATCCAGGTCAGTGAAGTTACCATATTTGGTTCCTTACCTGTAAGTATAAAAAATTAGTGGAAATAACCAAAAATAGTCACTTGCCCCATATAAAGGGTTAAAATATGAGCATATTTTACTTCTACATTTGATATATTTGGACTCATATTACTGCTGCGTGTGTAGACTGCTGTAGATTTGAAGGCTGAGCTAATGTGAGGTACTTTAAGCTGTTGGTTGTTTAATCTACAACAGTTTTTATTCTATTCTATAAGGCTATCATATGTTTGGAGCATTGCGTCCTGTCCGATACTACATATCTCTAAGGTTTACACATCGGCTCCCTCGTGTCTGACCTTTTAATTCCCATCAAGGTCCCTCATGTCGTTTTAGCGTCACTTCTGGTTGTTTCTCAGTCCATGTTTTCTCAGTTGAGGAACAAACTGCACCATAACATCAGATCTGCTCCATCTAGTGTGTCACTTGAAGCTCAAGGCTCACATGAAGGTTGTTTTATTTGTCTCTACATTAGTCACTGGTTTTTAATCTTGTTTTTACATTATTTACTGATTATATCTGAAGCCTAGGTTGTGCATGGCTTGAATTGTCTGTGGTGAAAAGCAGTCATGTCAACTAATGTTAAATGTGCCATAAAAACACATCTGGCTTGGCTACAAATTCAACTATTCATGAGCTCAGAAAACTAGGCTTGTTTTCAGCTTTGTGGCAGCGTATTTTCTATCACATCCAAGAGTTAATTTAGCTAAAGAATGGCCAGAAATTTAAAAAATATTTTTAATTTATATGACATGGATAATACATACAAGTATAATAGTAGGCAATTTGTAGACCTTTTACCTGGCTCTTAAGAAACACAACTAAAACAAACATAATTATTAAAATCAGCAAAGACTAAACAGATCAGAAAACAAACAACAGTGCAAGTTTAAAAAAAAAAACAAAAAACAAGTTTAACTGATACAACAGCCAAGAGACTATCAACAGTTTAACTTTTGCATAAATCAGTACTGGATATGACTCAGTGTTCACACATTTGTCTTTGTTTAAGCTTTAGTTTTGCGTGATTGTCGGAAAAATATTAAATTAGTTAATGTTAACACTTTGGATGACAAAGTATTCCAGATCAGAGGACCTTTAATCAAGAAAGAGGACTAATTTAATGTAGTTTTGCATTTTCCTGGTTTGCAGTCACCTATCACTTAAAGAAGAAGCATAAATGTGAAGTTTATAAAATTATATAACAAACTGCATTATTTTCAGCCCATACAGAAGCATAGATAGATAGATAGATAGATAGATAGATAGATAGATAGATAGATAGATAGATAGATAGATAGATAGATAGATAGATAGATAGATAGATAGATAGTAGGGCTGTACGATATTGGCAAAACTTGCGATATGGGTGTACACCATTGCGATACTTCTCGTTCACCTAAAGAAATACCAATTTCATCTACTAAGAAAAATGTTCCTTAACAATGTTAAAATGAGCCAATTGTTTGTATGCTGACTCAATTATTTATAATTTAAGACAAAATACTGTACTACTACCACAATCAGTTACACAATTCTGTCTAAGAACCTGGTGATGCTGATACCATAGACCTTCAGACACAAACAGAGTCAAATATTTTGTCATTTTATTCACATATAACAATGTGTAAATAACATGGATGTATTTCATAATAATAAAAGTACCATAGTAATGCCATGTAAGAGCTTCAACAAAACACTATTCCATTGCTTGCCTGGTTCGGCAAATACTGCATATAGGAATAAAATCTTTAAATATAAGTGTTCAGGCCTTGTCCAAAGTTGTGCTCTGAAAATATTCACATCTTTTTAAGATTAATAACATGTAAACTTGAATTCAACCAGCAGCAGTAGCATTATTTCAATTTTTTTTGCCAGAAAAATGTGTATGTTAGAGTGATAGAGAAAACCACTCTGGTACCCCATGGTGTGTAAAACAGAAAGTTAATGAAAAAAAAAAAAAAAGAATTGCACATCTTTGCGATATGAATACGGCACACTGTTATCGTGATAATGATAGTTTTTCATTATATTGTGCAGCACTAATAGATATCTAAATACAGTTCACTTCTTTAATGAGTTTGTAAAGGAAATGTTTCACATGTCATTTAACATAGATAGATAGATAGATAGATATTTCCTTTTCTTAAAGATCCTTAAAAGAATTAACTCCTTTTCCATTTGTCTGACAAGAAAAGGACGTGTATAAGTTCTAGTAGACAGTATGAACCTGGATGGATGGATAGATAGATGGACAGATAGATGGATGGATAGACTTTATTGTCATGGCTGTAAGACAAAGTTTAAGAACTACACTCGGGCATTAAAAACACCCCAACATCATTTTTTTTTTTTTTTTTAAATGATAGAATTTCTTATTTGGGGGGGAAATGAAAAGAATATTGTGCATTTGAGGTGTATTTGAGTATTAGTATTAAATGGAAATATTCAAGTAAAGTAGGTACAAGTAAAAGTCCCTTCTTATGTTCCAGCACTGCAAGCAACAGTGTGTCATTTTTATATGCAAAAAAATAGTTACTTGATACCTTATTTCAACTAGATTGCGTAATTACTTGATTAAACTCAATGAAAACTCTCTGAATCTTCAGTTGTGCTCCTGCCTCCCTGCAGAGATGTCCCTCACTCCCATCTTCTTCCCATGCATTGACATTCCTCTCCTTCAGCTCGGTGTGAATGAGTCCTTCTGCATATCCATGGAGACCACACCGAAGCCTCTCTGGAGTGTGAATAGAAATGAGAAAAAGTGAGGAAGAAAGCCCAAAGACACACAATCTCTTTTCTTTCGCTCTCTGTAGTATGCCAGAAAGCACAAACATTCCCACGTGATGATGGAGTTAGTTCCCTCCCTAACTTGGCGCACATTAACGCGCCGGCGCACCTCCACGCGCACATACACACACTCGGACTCGGAGCAGAGCAGTTTTCATTTCACAGACTGAGTTTCCACCTAGAAGAGGCTGGTTTAAGGAAGCACCCTGCGGAACAGAGTCCTCTTTGAGCAGTTTTCTGTTTCCACACGATGGATGAGTGAACGCGTTTGTTCATAAACTTTCCTCAAATGGGATTTACATGCGCGCGTGAAAACTTTGGCTGACTTTGATCCTCAGTGATTTACCTTTGGTTTTCACACAATGCCTGAGCGGATAAGCATTTCAGACTTTGTGGTCCTGACAAACGAGGATTTATCTTCGCCGGGGACGTCAAGTTTTCAGTCCAAAATGAGCGACTGTCGGAACACGGTCACCACAGTGGAGGAGGTGAGACAGAGCGCGAGCTGTGGGCGCGCGCAGACACGCACCTTTGTCTGTTTACCTGTTCATGTTCCACTAAACCCACCTATTGAATAGCACTATTTACTTTAGAGATAAATATAACACGGTTTATTGGAAAGTTGGCGCAATGCATATGAAATCTCTCTGTTTCCTTCAACATTTCAGCTTCATTTCCAGGTTAAAAAAATGGCTGAAACGTAAACCATAAACACTGAGACTTTGCCCCTGAATATGAGGAAAACTATTTACATTCCAAGCACTCATTCATTTTCTGATCAGCTGCAATATCCAGAAATATACAGTTTCATAATTATTTGCAAACAAAATCACAGTCAGAGCATGATCCAGATGGTATCAATAACATTTACCAACAATGATAAAGGAACATTTCAACTTAAAACAGCCACTTATTTGCTCTTTACTGACTGTTGTACTTGGTTTACTGTGTCTACTCCAGTGGATCCCAACCTTTTTTGGCTTGTGACCCCATTTTAACATCACAAATTTCAGGTGACCCCAGAACGGAGACATTTATTAGCTGATATTAATTTGTTTCTGATCATGTAATAGTTTGCTTTTCTATGTTGCAAATAAATGTTAATTTTAGACGACATTTAGTCTATATAATGTATATTATTATGGACGGAGGCAGAAAAGCCAGGTGTAGATTACTGCACAAAGTGAGAATTGGATTTTCCTTGGTGAGGATATGTACAGTAAGTCCAGCTTGTATTTACGAGGCTGACGATTAATACTGAACAAACAAGAACTCAAACTATGAATTATGAAAGAACTGCAGCATCTGAAACTGACCACAATGAACATTTGAAAGATAAACAGTACCACAGTGCTTCAGTTTCAGCTTCACAGTTTGTCATGTCTCTCTCAATTCACCATATAATTTTTATTAGTAAGTTGTTGTTTTTTTAATAAATTACTAGAAATTTCGGCGACCCCACATGGGGTCCCGACCCCAAGGTTGAAAAACACTGGTTTACTATGTCTAGACTGACTGTGCTTATGCAGTTTGGTATGATAGACCGATTTTATGTGCTTTTACAATGTATTATGAATGCATTTGTAGAAAGTCAGCTAATACTGCATATGCAAAACAGTCATGCATGTTGTATCCTGTTTTTTTGTGTGGCCTTGCTGCTGTCAAAGTATATAAGTAAGTACAATGTATTTATATAGCACTTATCACAGGGAAAACCTCTCAAAGTGCTTAACAGATTAAAAAGATACAAGACAGCAACTCACAAAGAAAAGTGCAAAAATATGAAGTTCTAAAATATCTGATAAAATCAAGGAATACCAATATTGGATTGAAGAGTTTCAGAGCTTAATGTGTCTGAAACAGAAAATATGTCTATAATACTTGCCAATCTGTGCCTGGAACTTGGGAGTACTGCATTTGTGTCGTCTTCTTGAAAGGCTTGATATCAGCAGATCATGTGCAGCTTGGCCAAGATCAGCAAAAAAACTAAAGGTTACATGAGGTACTGTCTTATTTTCTGTCTCTCAGGAGTCTGACATGCACACATTATGCCTCTGCTGTGCCAGAAAGAAACCTGTGAAAATCTTTTGAGAAAAGTGGGATTATGTTGGAGTATGTGTGCACATTTGTTCATCTGTTTGATTTGGTTCTTTGGCTCGGTGCCAGTTTGAGGGTCTCTGTGTGCACGTTTGTGTTTGTTTGAAATCTGTTCTCCAAAGCTCTCCAGGGCAAGAGGAAGAAACAGGGCGGCTGCCATGAACTCTGGTATAAAACAAATAATCCAAGTGTGCACACAAGTCGATCCTTCCTTGTCTGTCTTCCTAGTGACAAACGTTAGATTTACTGTTATGCAGCGGTGCAGGATGGGTATCCGTTTTCAGCAGGAGTTCACACCAGTTTGCTGTTACAAACTGAAAGCTGTGGAGAGTTATAACAATACGAGGCATACATGTGGAAACAGTTATGTAGTTTTTAATGCGATGGTTGCAGAGTCTATAACCCCATTGTGCTGATATTTTACATTATCAAATAAGGGAAAGCAATTGATACTTTGCTCATGGTGTCTTTTATGAAGCCGATGAGAGGTGAATGTGTTCATTAGGACACATGCAGAGTCCACAGTTTACAAAGGGAACACTTTTTGTCTGAAGTTTTTATCTTGAGCTAATGTTCGTATTTATGGCTGTGACACGCTGGAAAAAACATAGCTGGAATAGCTTCTCTGGGGAGGGACATGTTGGAATCCTACACATGTGCACAGACAGACAGACGCACACACAGATGTAAATATGTGTCCGTCATATTATCATGTTTAGTCTGTGAAACAGGGGTAAGCTTTATTAATGGCTTGGGTAATGTGTGGGCATGTGTGTGTGGTTTATGGCAGTAAACAGGCAGACAGACACACCATTTACCCCCCCCACCCCCACCCACACACACACACATATACACCTCTGATTGTTACTTATAGGTCCTGATTACAGACAGTAGTTAAGTGAAAATGACAGGGAATCCCTATAAGCAATAAAGTCACTTTCCTGTCTCATTCCCAGCTTTATTTATATAAAACATTAAAGGTACAATATATAATTTTTTTTTTTTTTCCCCAGTACAATATTTAAAAACAACTTGATCTTGGATATATATTCTGTTGACTTGTATATTTATATCACTACTCACAGAAAGTCACAGAAATCTATCATTTTAATTAGCGTAATGATTTTATTTAGTTGACATCATATCCTTTTGCAGAGAAACATCCAGCGAACAATAATTAGTAAATGTAATTCAACAGAATTTCAGCTTGACTGCAATTTTTTTTATCGTGTGTACACTATTTTCAAACATAAATCCAGGACAAAGTTATTTTATTGATATATTTCAATATAAAGCTTGCTTAACATGATGTACAACTAGGGCTAACCCTAACCCTAGCTACCAAACTAATGTTTACGTTGACCTCATGTTAGTAATTCACTTATTTAAAGGTTCAATATAGAATATTTTTTCGCTTGTGTAATGTATTTGTTGGAGTTTTGTGCTGAGAGTTAGTTGCTTGTTGAAGTTAGTGAATGCAAATATAAGCTAAGTTGTGTTAATTTCTCTGTATTCAATCTGCTGAGTCCACAAAACACCTTCAATGTAATGATAAAAAGCAGCAGAAATGGATGAAGTTTATGAGTAAAGTTCTTTTAATGTGGAAAAAAAGTTTGAAGTCAGTGCTTTAGCTAATGTTATTTTCCTTTGCATCTGTCAAACTGTCTCTTTATGGATTCCCCTGATACAGAACAAGGCTTTGATGAGGTGTTTTAAGTCTTCACACTTAGTGGTTTGTTTGTCAGCCCTTTGTTTGTGCTGTCCAGTTCAGAGGGAAAAAAGTAAGAACTGATGTCAACACACACAACCGTTAACGGACCAGGAGCATATAACACTTAATTCAAAAAGGCTCTGCTGGTGTTGACTCTTTGCACCTGGAAATGACTTGTACAGCACCATGACGTCAGAGAAGTGGATAGTGGCAAGACAATAGTGCAAGACTAGCTACCATTAGAGTCAGCGAATGTCAACAAACTGCTCCACCATGGACTTTACATAAGCACATGTAAAGCTTACTTATTTAACCTTTAAGTTAGCATTTAACATTATGATTCCTAACATTATTTGATGTTTCATTACCTTGTTTTCATTGGGGTTTGTTTGTTTGTCTGTTATCAAGATAACTCAAAAAGTTATGGAAGGATTTTGATGAAATTTTCAGGAAATGTTGATATGGCACAAAGAACAAATGATTAAATTTTGGTGGTGATTGGCGGGGGGAGGTACTGATCTGCCTTGGAGGTCTGTGCTCTCATTTATTATAAAAAAGACAAAAAAAAAGCACAAACTTTGCATACTGTGAATGACATTAATACATTACCTTGGTCAAAACATGATTTCTGCCTGAGTCGCATCAGATACGTTTTCATCTCCCACTCCAATAATCCCAAACTACTTTTGTTATCGTGTTAATTGCAGGTGGTAGAAATTACATGCTGTGCATTTGTTGGTGAACCCTCAGATTTCCCTACAGCAAAGTGTGTCATCATGCCTTTTATTTCAGCGCCCGTCGAGCAGGTGCACACAACCTCTTCTACAGGCAAAATAAGACACTTAAAAACAAACACTCACCACATGTGCAGGTGAAACTCTTTCCAAAAGGGATAATGTGTGTTTTTGTTAGATGATCTGTCAGTCCTGACTGATACATTGCCTGTTTTTCTGTTTGTGTGCCCATTTATTTTATAAAATCCAACAAACGCAACCTGTTTCATTGACTTGCACCAGCTTGTTTCCACTGTTTATCCTCTGCCAACCAACTTAGAAAAGGAAACTATAGCAACAACAGGAGCAGTCAGCAACTCCTGTCTACTGTCTACTCAACTAAATCACTTTCCCCATTCATTGTCTGCAGAGTCACATTACACAACGACGCCTTTTAATTAGTGAACTAACACTTAAGGGAGTGGACTTGCCCAGGAAGGACAGGGTCGGGTAAACAACACCATCTAACAAGACAGAGTCTCTGTTAAGTCTACATTATACTGCCTCATTAAAGCTATTTCTGGTGGCAGTAGGTGGAGTACTGCATGTCTAGTTGGAAACAAGTGGCCTGTGTGAAGAGAATAAACAGGATGTTTCAGACCTTGTTGGTTTGGAATAGTTTAATTATGTGAATATAATGAAATTAATTCACTGTCTGCCTCCTGTCTGTGTCATACTCTCTTTTTTTTTTTTTCCCTAATGCTAGCGTCATTCTGGTCTCAATGAAGGAAAAGTTACTTCAACCTGAAAAGTGACAGTCAGTCAGACAGGTAGAATAAAAGCAGTGACATCATTAAGGGTTGTACACAACACTGTTAGACAGATGATCGTCTGACAGGCATGTGCTGACTCACAGCTTCACCTTAGTCACACACCGTGAGAAAATTCCACTGTGCACTTACAGAAATGGAAATCACATACAAATCACACGTGGGCGATGCCAATTAGTCCTATATGTTTGTAAACGCAAGAATAAAAAAAGAACTGGCTAATATGATTATCTATAAATAAATAAATAAAAACTCAACCGTCACAGATTTTTCAGAACTGTTTATATCAAGGTTTTTTTCTCCAGTGAGATAAAAAAAATATAGGCTTATGTATTGAATGTAATATAATATAAATATATATGTACAGGGTGGGGAAGCAAAATTTACAATGAACATTTAGTTGTTTTTTCTCAGCAGTTGTTTTGAAACCAAACATATATTGATGTCATAATCATACCTAACACTATTATCCATACCTTTTCAGAAACTTTTGCCCATATGAGTAATCAGGAAAGCAAACGTCATAGAGTGTGTGATTTGCTGAATGCACTCGTCACACCAAAGGAGATTTCAAAAATAGTTGGAGTGTCCATAAAGACTGTTTATAATGGAAAGAAGAGAATGACTATGAGCAAAACTATTACGAGAAAGTCTGGAAGATACTATTAAAGAAGAATGGGAGAAGTTGTCACCCCAATATTTGAGGAACACTTGCGCAAGTTTCAGGAAGTGTGTGAAGGCAGTTATTGAGAAAGAAGGAGGACACATAGAATAAAAACATTTTCTATTATGTAAATTTTCTTGTTGCAAATAAATTCTCATGACTTTCAATAAACTAATTGGTCATATACTGTCTTTCAGTCCCTGCCTCAAAATATTGTAAATTTTGCTTCCCCACCCTGTATATATATAAAAACATTTTGCATCAACTGTGGACCTTGGATTATCTTTAGCTACTTTTACACAGAGACCCTGGAAAAAAGGTGAGATGGTGATCCCACCTTTTTTACACCTTTAACTGATTTCCACAGCCAAGACAAAGGAGTAACAGAGGTGAGACAGGCTGGACTTTCACACAGCAGACGTGGTGACGCAGCGCCGCGTATAGTGTGACGTATAACTTGCACCTCGGAAATACCCAGAGCATAGCGGTGTTTGCTCTCAAAACAACAATGGAGGACGAACAAAGTTTGCATGGTTAGAGTCCTCCGCCCGAAGTGACAACAGCTTGTGGATCTTGGCGTCTCCCCAGTTTGACATCTTCCTGGTCACGTTCATATGTTTGATTACTGTACATGGCCCACACTCATTTTTAAATCCCCCCGGCGTGGGGTCGCACACGCAATACGTCATCAAAATGTCACACCTTGTTCCTTTTACATAGCGTTCTGGAATCACGATTCCACGTTTATCACGGCTCTGTTACTACCTTCAGAGCCGTTACAGAGCCATGACAGGTGGGAGCAAATGATCCACCATTTTGTTTATACAGACGTCATTCTGGAATAAAGGTGAAAGATTCCTGGAACAGAAGTGCTGTGTAAAAGGGGCTTTAAACATTAATACATCGTAGGAAAAGCAGTAAATGTATCATGTCTCAACATAACTGACAATATGATATTCTTGGAGAGTATAATCCCCTGTCCACACCTATATATATTTTTGCAAAACAGATATTTTTCTCTACATTTGTGCATCTTGTTCATACATTTATATCACAAAAACTGACAGTTTTACAAACTCTGGTTTGTGTGTATCTGTATGTACAGGGCTTATAAAGTAGTCACCTCCCATTTTGCTCATGTCTGTTATTGGTTTGTGTAATGAAGCTGCACCTGAAACATCATATCCAAGTGTACACATCAGCAGAGACCAGTGTTTAGGCCAAATTGCCATAATATAGAGAATACACATAAACAACTCCCACCAACACTTAAATATACAACTTATCTTGTTGCAGTTCATCATCATGACAGATTAAAGCCTGTGTGTTTTGATTAAGTGATTTCACATACTTATTTTTGTCTGTTTTATTACAGTCCCTGGAGATGGACCTCACAACTTTGCAGAGGATGAAGAAGATGATTAAAGCTATTCACACCTCTGGACTCAGTAAGTGTCAATTAATTGTAAATTAAAGTGTCATCTCACCATATGGCTCATCCTTCATTTGTACATTCATCAGTTTCTATGGAAATTAATACGTTAATATGCAAGATTGGTAGCTGCTAGTTCATTAAACTAATCTCATTGAAGATTAGAGCTGATGTCAGTAGCTTGATTACGTGCATCATGGTTGGATTGTTATGTTTCAAATTGTATTTGACTGCACAGATGGTATATGTGATCCTCAACAATAAGCTACTTTGCAACCCATACCCCTGTTACATCAAATATGACAATATTGCAAATGGTTACATAAACGGTTTTATTACCCTGCCCCTCGAAGGGGGGGGGGGGGGGGGGGGAATAAATTTCTTTGTTTGTTTGTTAACACTCTAGTAGCAAAACTGTCAGTTGAATTCATGCTAAACTGAGTTTATAGATTGCCAGTGACCCAGAATAGATCTGATTACAGTTTTGGAACTGTAGGTCAAAGTTACAATTTTTCATGAATTTTTAAAATCTTTTTTTTGCCCATTTACTTATAATGGGAAAAATTTCACATGTCTGTAGCAGCAAAATTATTGGTTGAATTCATACCAAATGGGGTTTATAGATTGCCAGTGACCCAGAATAGATGTGGTTACATTTTGGGAAAAGTAGGTCAAAGTTAAATTTTTTTATGAATTTGATAAATCTTTTTTTTCTCCCATTTACTTATAATGGGTGAAATTTCAAATGTCTATACAAACATCAATTTGTTTCTATTTACTTCAAACTTGGCACATATAGAGGCAATTGATATGCTGACATCAGCACATGCATAGACATGATGACATCAGCTGGATCAATACATGCAAGGGGCGGGGTTTGTTGTGCCTGGAACCTCTTGATATGTATTGCATTTGACTCTTCTGAAGTAGGTGTTTTTCTGAATGAAGTATTTTTTGATGAAAATGCTGATATTATTCCTCTCCCAGGAGCGGTCTTTGAACATTTTTTACAATCAGCTGTGTGCATTGTACACAAACCAAACAGTTAACAAGATGGGGGTGGGGGTGCATGGACAAGAGAAAAGCCAAAAAAACATAAAAACCATGCAGCAACAGGTTTTTTGATGTGTACAAATATTGCAGTGCTGACCTTTTCAAGACATTGACACAAGGAATGAAGCTCAGGCAAATGAACTGGTGAAAAAACAACATGGTACACTTTATTTACATGCACGACTACTCATAAACAGGAATACTGGTGTAATATTGATTTTATCAGCCATGTAAACAGTTTAGTTGGAATCTTTTTTTGAATAACGGTAAAATCTGGGATATTTTGTGTAGGTAAAATTTCATTGTGTGTATCCAGTAGAAAGTTATTATACGATATATGATAGTTTTGAAACCTAGATCTGACAATAGGGCCATCTGCACAGCATGTGTGAATGTTAATATTATACATGGAGAAGAAAGTCCAACCCTGTGTATGTAAGCTCAGCAGCCAGTTTTTAAATAAAGGTCAAAGCTATTATTGCAGGATGAGCTGTTCAGTGCACAGGGGAGCATGAACATAATTCATTGTACAAGCCTGGTTCAGATGACCTCAACAGGCTCATGTGGGCAGGGGTGTTTATGAGAGAGGCCCCTTGTTATAGGGCTAGCCTGTGTGGGAAGATGGGATGACTCTGTATAGATTGTGTTTACATTTATATAGTGTGTATGGGTTTGTGGTGTGTGTCTTTGCTAAGGTAAATGGCATGTGTGGGTTTGCCAACCACGAGGTGCTCATTTGGCAGTGACCCCAGCCCAGGGGTCAGCGACTGCATGTTTTTGCACTTCTGAATGCGTCATGTCGGTCTACGTCACCGTGTCATGCCTCGGATCTGTCGGCGAACGAGATGAGTGTTCACCTCAAAAATGTGCGGGAGATTCAGTGGAACTCGCTGCATAACATATCCCCAAGTTGTTTTTCAAGGCTCGCTTACAAGCCTGCTTCCCATTTCGAGGCTCATAGTTTTGAGTCAAAATGAGTCACAGACCCAGCTGCCCTGAATTAGGCAACCAGATATGGTCAGCAGCAGCAAAGTGTTTGCAACGAGGTGCTCAATGACCACCAGGAGTTTTTTTTTGTTTGTTTTTCCCTTCTCCTTCTCGATTCCTGTTTATCTAAGTAGATTCATATGGGTTAGTTCCAGTAATATGAGGGCTTCATTATGTTGTTGAACCCCTTAATCAGCCTCCATGTTCGCTGTGGACCAACAGCCTGACTCATCACCACCCAGAAACAGTTGTACACACACTCCCCCTTCTCCACGTTGCCATGTCGCACATGCAACAACACACACACACACGCACATGCTGTGATATTCCCTGCTTTCATTCTCTTCCCATAAACTGCTAAGTGCCAATTCTTTGCCAAGATGCCGTGGCCTGCAAAGTCAGTGTGTGTCCTGGCAGAAAAGGGAAAGAGTTGGTAGTTAAATGTCAGCTGCATAATCATCCTCTGAGCTCCTCCGAGGCTCAGCTATTCGTTTTCTGATAGCTGTGTGTTTGTTGTCTTTTATAATACCTTGTTTTTTCATGAACACACAGCCAAAAATGCTAAATTTCTTCCCTCATTTCACCTTTTCCAGCCTGCAATGTGAACACTCTTTCCATAAATTCACAAGTTTTTTTTTCCACACAAGATATTCTGTTGTTTTTAAAGGAAAATTGAGCAAAATAGGTGACCTGAGTTTACCTTTTCCCTTGTTATTTCTGCTTGTAACTGTTTAGTCTGCCGTCAGCAGGTGTGTAAAACCTGCTGGAATTTCCCTCAAGTCAGCAGTTTCTATAACAGAAGTGGATGCAGTTTATTCACACATTCCCACTGTTCATAAAGTTTATAATTAGATTGTTGATTTGCTTAAATTCTAGCAATTATTTCCTGGTGAAAGCTTTTTGTTTCAACAGCCAGTGTAATCCAAATTGGTGCCATTCAGACTGTGTCTTTCCTTTTTTTTTCATGCAAACTCAAAAAGACTGAGAAAATTATGAGCCATGAGAAAGTGAACTTTTAAACAAGACACAGTAGAGTCTGACCAGGATCAGCAGAAAACCAGAACTAATTTATCCCACATGCTTGTCTAGTTAAAATAGTTCTGCATAGAAAGGCAAAGTCAATGTGCCTTTTCTAATTTTCTGCACTAGCAACTTAACTCGGAGTCACTCTTTACAACCGGGGTCTCTGCTAAATCACTGTGTGCTGTCTGTTGTTTTTTCAGCCCATGCGGAAAACAAGGAGCAGTATATCGAAGTGTTGGAGAACTTGGGGAATAGCCACCTGACCCAGGACAACAATGAGGTCTCCACGGGTTTCCTCAACCTGGCAGTATTCACCAGAGAGGTCACAGCGCTCTTCAAAAATCTGGTGAGAAAAGAGGAAGTGAGGTTGGGGGAGGAGGGGGTGGAGGAGAGGTTCACGTAAAATTGCTGACCTGCTAGTGTCCAAACCACAGCCTCGACACAAGACCTTAAAGGAATAATAAAAAAGGGTTGATGGAATAGTGATGAAATGAAAAGAGGAAGGTGAATGACCATGAGAATGACCATGGCTTGACATTGAAGACAGTGATGAAGTATGTAATAGTGTAATACAAGGACTCCTTCTGGTCTCAGCCTCTGTATTTGAATCCTCTAATGCAGGGGTGTCAAACTCATTTTCTTCCTGGGGCCACATTCAGCCCAATTTAATCTGAAGTGGGCCGGAGCAGTAAAATAATAGCATGATAGCCAATAAATAATGACAACTTCAAATTGTTTTAATGCAAAAAATAATTTTCAGTTAAGCCAGTATTTACATTTACAAACTATCCAAACCTAAAGTATGTGAAAAACCTGGAAAAAAAAAAAAAAAGAAATTTGTTCAGAAATATAAGTGCAATTTTATCAATATTATGCCTCGACTTATCATTTTTTATACATATGCATTACAGATCAGATCTACAAAGGCACAAAACATTTAGTAACAGGCAGAATATTGTTAAAATGGCACTTAATTTTCTTTAGACATTTCAGGTTGTTCATATTTGTTCATGTTACTCACATTGTATTGTTAAAGGATAGTTTGTTAATGTAAACATTTTCATAATTTAATGTTTTTTGCACTAAATCAAAGAGAAAAATTGGTGTTGTCATTATTTATAGGTTATTATGATATTATTTTTGAGTTTGCCCTAACTTGCACTTTGCAAATTCATCTTGCAGGGCGTATTGGAACCTTTGTGCTCTAATGCAAAGATGTCAAACTCCTTTTAGTTCAAGGGGCCACATTCAGCCCAATCTGACCTCAAACCACTTGTAACGGTAAAATAATAGCATAACAACTCATAAATAATGACAACTCATGTTTTCGTGCAAAAAAAAAAAAAAAGTTAAATTACAGTATGAAAATATTTACATTTGGAAACTATCCTTTCAGAAAAATGTGAATAACCTGAACATCCATGAACAACCTGAACTTTCTTCAGAAAAATACATGCAATTTTAACAATATTATACCTAAGCGTTTCATTTACACATGTGTATTACAACTCACACATCACAGTCGATCCGCAAAGGCACAAAATATGCAATTTATACAAAAGCAATTTAATGTGCATTGTAACAAATAATTGGGGCATCCAGAGGAAAATGAAGTCACATTGAGAAAAGAAAGACGGGAAGCATCATTTACATAAAATAATAGTTACAGAGTAATACAATTAAAGATTAACTGAAATTTTTAAGAGCATAGTTTTTCAATCTTCAGTATCATACAATGCAATAAGAATAAAGTTCAGTCATTTTCTCATAAACACGGAAATGTTTTTCATTTGATTGATAAATATCTACATTTGGATAAAGTTGAGTATGTTCTATGCTGCAACAAAACAGATGCTGCTTCACTGTTATTATGTATTTATTAGTTTTCTCCTGAATACTACTATCATGTGTCCATGCATCACTGACTGATTTGTAGGTGAGACATTTTCTTCATTTCTATTTCATTATTGGTTCGTCTGGTTTATGAGGGAAGTAACTACCAAGGAAGGATTCTTTACTTAGACAGTCAAAGAGACTAGAGGAGGATAAACTTTTGTTCTTTCCCAGAAATGGTTTGAGTCTAAAATGGTAGAAAGAAGCTCTGTTGCAAGACTAAACTGTAATGCAACAATATATTAGGTTTCACTTCTTGTCACCATGAGTTCTCACAGATTTAACTCGTAAAGACCAAAACTACCACCAGACCAAAAGCATCAGCTGATCTAAAATGTTTAGTAACTGCTGAACCACAAATCCATGTAAATACATGTAAATAATTCAGGTAAAATGCAGCTTGTCATCTTTTCATGGTCATCAGATCTGACCCATTTGAACGTTCAGAGGCTCTGTAGTAAACATGGAAACACCGTCATCTTCTGCAGCGTTGATTCACTAATAAAACTCATATAGTTTGCCAAATGATAGCGGTAATAGACGCTTGTTTATTTGTCCAGGTAATGATGTATTTTGCTGTAAAAGTCACTTTTTCTTAATTTCTCTCAGTTTTGATGTAATGACCTTTGAATTTACTCTGAATTTTTATGAACATCTACATGATCAATGAATCAAATACAGGAAAATTGCTGATTTATACTGAATAATTCAAAATGCAGAGGATAATCTGTTAATAAATGGTGATAAATCATTTAAGAAACCATGGCTTGACATTGAAGACAGTGATGAGGTATGTTATAGTGTAATACAAGGACTCCTTCTGGTCTCAGCCCCTGTATGTAGATCCTCTAATGTATAGATGTCAAACTCATTTTAGTTCAAGAGGCCACATTCAGCCCAGTTTGACCTTAAACAGACTGTAAAAGTAAAATAATAGCATAGCAACTCATTAATGATGACAACTCTGAAATTTTCTCTGTGTTTTAGAGCAAAAAAGTAAAATTACAGTATGAAAATATCTTCAATTGCGTGCTTCTATGAAACTGGCCCCTAAAAGCAGGAACAGAGAGGCTAAAAATTCAAACCAGATGTAGACTAATGCTATGAAGCTTCATTTTTCTCTGTTTTGATGTAATGACCTTTGAATTTACTCTGAACTTTTATGAACAGCTACATGATCAGTGAATCAAATACAGGAAAATACCTGATTTACACTGAATAATTCCAAATGCAGAGGATAATCTTGTAATAAATGGTGATGAATCATTTAAGAAAGGTTAGATTTAGAGAAAAAATCATTTGGAAATCGATGTAATGATAATTCATAAAAAGCTTCGTATCATGTTCTGAAATCCTTATTCTACAGTATAAAGCAGAAGCAGTTCTCTAATTTGACTCCAAGACACAAAACAAAAGATAAAAACATGACTCAGCTGCAGGTAGAAGTCTGGTATTTGGTAAAGTTCATTGTGCCAGAGTGGAAACGGGTGTTCCCTCATGCAGAGCTCCTCAAAGCCATGTGGGTCAGCATGAATGCATTGAAGGCATTGAGGTCCTCAACAGCTGCACGGTCAAGCCATTTGACTCCGGAACCCTCCCACTGATAGTTTCTATGGCGATGATAATTCATCCCAGACCTCCGTGTGAGTCAACACACACACACACCTTCTCACAAACTGCCTCCCATGTGTCAATCAAGGTCTCAGAGGGTTGAATAGGCCCCACAGATGTGAAGAGGAAGTCTGAAGGACTATCAGGAGGGTGATTTAAGGGGTTTTACTGCAACCTGAGTGACTCCCATAATCCCACGTGCCTGTCCTACTGTCTAGATGTTGATTCATTTGTGAAACCTCAGTGTGTTGACACTTTGGGAGTTGGTATTTCCCTGTGTCAGAGCTCCATGTATTATCTATTAGTTACCTCAGCTTTTTGGATGCCAACCAAAACAGTCCTACCAGTCTCCAGGGCGCTGTGTCAATATATCAAGGTCGGTTCACGGAAGCAGTCTGCCATTATTTATGTTAAGAGCAAGGTTGTAATCCACTGTGATCCAAGGCTGGTGACATATGCAAACAGACTTTGAGAATTTGCACACTAGTGGTCAACTCTACATTAAATTCCTTGTATTAACTCCTAATTAATAGTTAATGTTATTATATATTAAAATAGCCCTATTTACACAGGTCTGGTACAACATGAGACCTGTGGTGATTTAGACATTAACCCCCCCATGTCTGTGCATTCTCACGGGATCAATGAAGTCTGTTTTTGTATGTAATGACATTATTCACTGGTTCTGATGTCAAGGCTCACCACTAATGGATAACGGCTGAAAAATAATTGTTTTTTAATGTAGCTGTCATGGATGTCATCGATCTCATCTTTTCTGAAGGATCTAAGTTTGCTCCTTCAGTGAATACCCATGCTATATAGTGCACACGCATAAGTGTTTTTATACATAGGTCCTTTTATTATTATGATTATTATACAAAGATCTTTTTTATGTATATACTGTTTATATACATATATAGATTTTATTGGGCTAAATCTGGGGCCTCGGGTACCAAATTTCATCCCATCTAATGTGCAAAGGTGTGCTGGTATGACAAAGTTCCTTGAATCTTGACATGAGACTACTGAATTTGACACTTAGTTTTTATTAGTTATATATCATTTTGTCATACAGAACATAAACAACAATCTGCAACGGAGAGTAGTCACAATCTAATAGGAACGATAATTTAGGTTATAGTTACGAAATAGCAATCAAGTTACCTAATTAATTGAATTTTTAGAGCAGCAGTTTATATAGGATTTCACAAGACTGTCACAAACCATACAGTAATTGTATTTAAAGAAATTAATCCATTTGCCCCATCTTATTATGTAAAGTTCAACCTGCAGCCTCAGCATAAATGTTAATGTCACCCTCAAAACACTTTTAAAACTTTTATCATCACCAGTTAGCTTCCATAGTGCTTAACCAAGACGCAGAATAGAATAGAATAGAATAGAATAGAATAGAATAGAATAGGATAGAATAGAGTACAGAAGAACAGAATAGAGTACAGTAGAATAGAGTACAGTAGAACAGAACAGAATAGAGTACAATAGAATAGAATACAGTAGAATAGAATAGAATACAATAGAATAGATTAGAATAGAATAGAGTACAATAGAATAGAATAGAGTACAGTAGCATAGAATAGAATGGACTACAATAGAATAGAATAGAGTACAGTAGAATACTATATAATATAATAGACTACAGTAGAATAGAATACAATACAATAGAATAGAATAAAGTAGAATAGAATACAAAAGAATAGAATAGACTACAGTAGAATAGAATAGAGTATAGTAGAAAAGATCAGAATAGAGTACAATAGAATAGAATAGAGTACAGTAGCATAGAATAGAATGGACTACAGTAGAATAGAGTAGAATAGAATAGAATACAGTACAGTAGAATAGAATAGAGTACAGTAGCATAGAATACAATAGAATGGACTACAATAGAGTAGAATAGAGTACAGTAGAATACAATATAATATAATAGACTACAGTAGAATAGAATACAATACAATAGAACAGAATACACCACAGTAGAATAGAATAAAGTAGAATAGAATAGAATAGACTACAGGACAATAGAATAGAATAGAGTGCAGTAGAATAGAACAGAATAGAATAGAGTACAAAAGACTAGAACAGAGTACAATAGAATAGAGTAGATCTTTATTGTAACTGTCACAGGAACTATGAAGTTTAGCAGCAAAAACAATTAGTGCAAAAATGACTGAATAAAATATCACACAAAATACTGAAAAATGTAAGCAACGAGATAAACAAGACAAAATATTAGATACACATGTACGTGAAGTACTGAAGTACTACAAAAACTGCTGAAATACACAAAAAACTAACTCTATACTACAGATAACCAATATGTGCAACAAATAAGATATATACAGGTAATTTAGGATATATACAAGGTACGATTAAGAAAAACAAGGTGCATGTGTTGTGATTATTGCACTGAGGTCGAATGAACTAGGCAGAATAAATGTGTGGGGGAAAGAAAAAACGTTGCAAGTTCCACCAAATCACAGAGATCTGGATGTGCATGGCACTATCATGGGACCTGTGTATTTACTGAAATGGTGTAGGTCGTTTGTGGTGAAATATTTACTTATGTTTGACACCCCTGTTTTAGAATGTCATAAATATCTTATTGCAATATCTTGTATAAGTTCATAAGAGGGTGTTTAGGGTGTTTTGCGCACTTATTATTAACTATTTATATTCTCTTAACACACATCTTATTAATATAAACTGTTACCAGACAGCGGTGTCACGGTTACAGTACAAGTACAGTGTTTCTCCATTCAGGAAGTTAGTAATACACATTTTTACTGTAACGGTTGATAGGATTATAGTAGTTGTTGAATGATTCATACTTCCTACTTTCAAGATAAACAACATCTCTACCAAATGTCAAATTAATTTCCACTTACACGTTACACAAATACTTAAAAAAAAGCATTGCATCATCCTTCCTCTTGAATTCCCAAATGTTAATGGTGCAGTCTGTTTTGTCCGCTGTTTCCTTTAATGATTCACCAGTCCAAAATGATTTAATCACCACTTGTTTTGGGTTATCCATTCTGTTTCCCAGAAATACAGGTCCATAGGGAGGTCTAGTGTGTAGGCTGGTGTGTGCATATGAATGTTTACTCAATCTGCTGGAGATAAAAACCATGTGTATGATATTTCTTTGTCTTTTTTTTTTTATCTTTCAGGTGCAGAATCTCAACAACATCATGGCATTTCCTTTAGAAAATGTGCTAAAGTCAGAGCTCCGTGACAGCAGACTAGTGAGTCTAGATTTGATACTGTACTTTTGTATGACAATAACAATGACTCCTCTATGAGATATGAAATCTGTTTTAGTATGTGTGCTCCTTAAGCAGATAATGCTGTCTGTCTCTCAGTGATGTAGACACTGCTGAGCCTGTTGAGATATTGGATAAGATAAAACTGTTTATGCAGATTAGACTGTAAGACAAAGCTATGTTTCAGTGCTGCCTTGCCTTGTATTTTGCCTATTCATTTGTCATACCAACAGACTAGTGAGTAATAACAGGCTAAAGCTTCTGTAAGCTCCTGTCACTGCCCTACTGACTGTGTTGAAATCCTGTTTAGTCAGTTAGCTAGACTAGTTAACCCAACCTGAGTAAGGCAGTCATAATAAATTAACTGTCTGGTCTTACTCAGATATTGGAAATAACATAAGAAAGTAGGCTACTGTTAAATCCTGCTGCACCAGACTGTCTGTCTGACAGTGTCTGGCTATGTTTACATCAACGTTCCTGTGGTGATTTCACTGTTCGTTAAAATTTACTTGCTTGTTCTGTTCATAAACCCATGCTTTGTACAGTGGAAAAGAGCTTTTTTTATTGTTTATACTGTATCTATTAATACAATGTCCATGCACAAAGAACTGTTAAACTGAATCTCCTCCCTTCTACAGGAACTTAAGAAGCAAATGGAGAAGAGTTGGAAGGACTACGATGTAAAAATGTAAGAAACCACATTTTTACATTTATTACAGCGTTGCCTGTAATTTATATGGATGTATATTTTGGGGCTGTAGTCCTTTTTTTTTTTTTTTTTTTTTTTTTTTTTTTTTAGAGCTGAAAAGTTTCAAACAGATGCGCCTGTGTTACAGAGTCACTTCACACATCTACAGTACTTTACTGGGTCGGAGTAGTTGGTGTAACTGTAAAGGTTAATGTGGTAATAGTTTATTCCCCACAGACATCCTCCATTACATCGCTGTGTAATAAAACCTAGGCACTTTGTAGCATTCATTTGATCTGATTCTGACAGTGGTTTAAAGTGGTTTATAATGTTGTAAGGAGATTTCAGTGCTTCCTTATTGCCTTTAATTCAACTTCTTTCCCCACCCTAAGAGAAAGGTGAAGAAATGAACGGGAAAAGAAAATGGATGCACGCTTAAAATGCACATGCTGTAAAGTATTATCGAAAGAAAGATGATCAGAAATGACAAAGACATGTAATGCATGTTGCATATATGATAGAAAATTAGGTAAAACTTTATATTAAATCAGGTGTATTCATTATTAACTAGTTGCTTATTAACATACATATTAATTGCATATTGGCTAATTACAGTTAGGTTGTGGTAGCAGTGGTTCAAAAGATCAGAATCAGTTTTATTCTTTGTCCCAAACGGGCAATTTGTTTGCAGCAGGACCACACACATACTATACAACAAAGACATAACAATACACACTGACAGAAAGATCTGCACAATAAACATAATAAATGGGTCAAAACTAAGTCATTTAAAATCAAGGTGCAGTCACAATAAATATGAGATAGGTGTAAAAAGAGGTAGTGGGATGGGGATGAGGATGAGGGGGGGGTCACTAAATGGGCATGGCTATTTCCTGATGCGTGCATTATGTGTAAATATGACACTTGCATGCTTTTGTGAAGTTTGTGTTTTGTGCAGAGAGTGTTTCTTGTTGATGTTATGTAACTAATATCTGAACTAATACCCGTCTAGGCTGCCTCCATTTGTTATAGCCAGTACACTGATCTCTATGTAGAGGATAAAACCACAGATCCTGTGCATAAATGGTGCAATGACACATTGTAATTCATACCAAGTACCTTACTTACTTCCATTAAACAATAATTTGGAGGTTATTTAAGGTAAACTCTTGATATTTAAGCAGTTGTTGAATATCATCAGGCAGAAGTGCTTCATAATGGCTTAAAAAACGTTCTATTTGTGTAAAACCAGCTATTTCATGATAAATATACGTGCTTAGATGGATAAATGTGATTTGTGTTTGCATGCTAAAATGTTGTGTTGCCTTTTGCTCACTCAATGCTCTTCAGTTCTTTTCTTCTGTTCCGCTATATAAAGATGGCTAACATCAGCATAAACATGGGAACTTAAGTTAACTAATGGCTGGCTCCGAGCACAAAACAGACTCCAACATATTGGACATATTTAACCATTAATAACACTTAGTATGTAGCCAGAACCCAGAGAGGTTCCCTGAGCCAAAGCTGCTGGAGATTTTCGTGAGTAATTTTTCATCAAATCTGCAAAACCTCAGTCATATCCTCAGTATCACGAATCTGCAAGTGTTTCTGTGATTACTCACCTGAATCTCTTGCATTATGGTGAAAAATTTTGAAGTGCCATCCATCATAAACAAACACCATGTGTTTACGTTCAGAACCCGGAGGTAACTTGGGCGTCTTCGGAATTTTTTGTCGCAACGTGCATTGTGGGAAACGGAGGCTTGCGCTGCCGCTGCAGGGAAGTTCACGCAGCCGCCTGCAGCGGCAGCACGAGCCTCCGTTTCCCACAATGCACTTACAGACTTACAGATTTGTGATACTTAGGCTATGACTGAGGTTTTGCAGATTTGATGAAAAATTGCTCACGGAAATCTCCAGCACCTTTAAACTTTTTCAGTCATTATAGCATAAAACACATACTGTAGGTTATAACAAATGCCTTACTTCAAATCATCAGTAATTTGGAGGTTGATGAAGGTAAACTATTAATGGTCTAGTATTTGTTGAATATGGCCATGCAGGGTAATTTAGTAATACTGTAAGTGCTTCATCATGGCTTAAAAAAGGCCAATATGTGTATAAGCAACTAGTTATTTATGAATATGCATGTTTTGATGGATAAAGGAGATCTGCACTAATGCTTACTCTTAGTTTTTCAGTTGTCTTTTTCTAGTCCACAGCAATAACAGCTAGCTTGCTAATATAAAGTAAGACATTGCACCTAAAGCCAACAAAATACTATAGTTGCGGAAAAAATTATTAGATCACCCTTGTGTTTTTCAATTTCTTGTTCATTTTAATGCCTGGTACAACTAAAGGTACATTTGTTTGGACAAACATAATGATAACAACAAAAATAGCTCATAAGAGTTTAATTTCAGAGCTAATATCTATCCATTTTCCATGTTTTCTTGATAATAATCAAAATCACTTCAGTTCTTACATCAATAGCTATGGCATTGTACTGACAAAAACAGTGCTTTTAGGCATTCCATGTTTTCTTCTCTGTCTGTTTTAGTCACATGATACACACAGGAGTTAGTACTTTAATTGCATAACCATTGTTTTTGATGACTTTTGATGGTCTAATAATTTTTTCCGTGACTGTAGCTCTCAGCACAAAACAGACTCTGACACAAACTTCACATGAGCAAACAAACCCATATGACCCCCACATGTTGAGCCTTTACTATAAATTGCGATGTTTTTGTCCTTTATTTATCTGCCACTCCCTTCCCCCACTAGAGGAAAGCTGGAGAAGGAGAGGAGGGAGAAGAGCAGGCAGCTGGCGTTGATCAGGACGGAGGGTTCAGACGGAGGGGAGGACATGGACAGAGAGAGGAGGACCTTTCAGCTGCAGATGTGTGAGGTGGGGGATTAGTGCCAGTCAAAATATAAGACCCAGACAGACACCTTTCACATACCTGAGGTGGGCTTGATTTAGTTCACATGGGTGGTCTGCATGCTGGATTCTGGATCCCATGCATGGCTGATGGACGGTCGGCCAAGGTTAATGTCTTTTGTGTTTCTTCAGCAATTCCAGTAATGGAAACTCTACGCTTTAGTAAGTCAGGAAAGATTATAAATGCTGAGTTCTTGCACAGCTGCAGACGAGGTGTAGTATATTTAAAGGAGGGATATTTTGCTTTTTTTAAATGGAATTATGCATTTTAAAACCTTTCCCTGTGGTCTACATAACTGTAAATGTCTGAATTCTTCATTAACCCTTTCATGCATACTGGTCACTACAGTGGACAGTTATTCTACAGCTGTTCTCTTGTATATTCATGGGTTTTGTTGTTTTAGTTCCATATCAGCCAAAAAAGTGGACGCTTATGCATCATCCCATACACTGCAATGCATACATTTACTGTAACTTTGCTGTTGTTGATAAACCTGATCTGCAGTAACATGTTTGAGTGTACATCAATTGCTAGTTTCTATTAGACTGTAATTAACAGTTTTCTTAAACAAAAACTTCTTTTTTTTTTTTTTGCATTTTATCTCCATGAAGTGAGTAATCACTAGTATTAGAGTGTGTTAAAATGTGAGAAAACATCAGATTAGTTGCATTAAAAATGTTTTTATTTCATAGTTTTCACACAGTATATCACTTTCTGGTACAGGCATTTTAAATACATGTTTGTTTGCTTCAAAAATTAAACACATGGTGTCCAGCTAAACAGACATTTTTGTAACTCCACTAAAATAAGTTCATTAAAAAATTTCAGTCACATTGTTTTGGTTTTTTTTGTTTTTTTTTTTTAATATAAGTCTTTTTATTAGATTTTCATACACACATGGTAATATATGGCATGTACAATATTTCCAAGGTAGTAGACAGTTGTCTTTGTACAATGTATCCTGGGAGTAACAATTTTAACCTAACCTAAATGGCTTCTATGAAAGAACTATAATAAGCCATTATCCCTTCCCACCCACCTTGAAAGAAAAGACAGAATAAAACAAAACAAAACACGCATCTAGTCATTCTCTTGGTGAATAGTAATTCTATCTAAATACTCTAAAAAGGGCTGCCAGGTTTTGTTGAAAACATTACTAGAACCTACAGTAGACATTCTAACCTTCTCAAGTTTGATATGAGTTAAGACTTCTCTAAGCCAGCTATTGTGTGAAGGAGGAAGAGCATGTTTCCTCTTAAACAAAATAAGGCTGCATTGTTTTTTTCATGCCTAAAGAGGAATGAAAACACTCAGGAAAAAAAACAAATGTTGACTACGGTCCTCGTAATTCATGCATGAAAGGGTTAATTCAACTCCACAGGTCCATTTTCAGCCCTATTCCTGAGTAATGACACCAGAAGGGTCGTTTTGAGTGCTGGCCCTTTAAATGCAAATGAACCACTTCACGCCCAGCCCCCTCCACGTTGTTGACTCTCCACTCTGTCTCGTTCAGCCACTTGTGTTCGTTAATACAACCAACAACTGAACATTTTAGGTAATCCCCTCGAAGTTTGGACATATTTTCAGTATGGACTACAACCGCTGCTGCTGACAAATAATTATGTCATACTCTGAGACATGTTCATTAGAAGTCTTGACCTTATATGTGCAAATGTCCTGATGTAACTAATTATAAAACTTAACAAACTAGAAGCACTCGGAGAGCGCAGACCTTTGCCAAGGCTGATCAGTGGCCCCCCCCCGTGGGCCTCCCCACCCACCGATCACCACCAAAATTTAATCATTTCTTCCTTATCCCATTTCCAACAAACCCTGAAAATTTCATCCAAATCTGTCCATAAGCTTTTGAGTTATGTTGCACACTAACGGACAGACAAACAAACAAACAAACAAACAAACCCTGGCAAAAACATAACCTCCTTGGCGGAGGTAATTAAGCGGGAATTAAAATGGGTTGTAGAAATTCACTGGATTTTTGCCAAAATGAATATAAAGATAGCTTTGCAGCACCTGGAGGGTTCAAATTCAAACTGTATGAACTATTAGGGTCCAAATACACAAATAAATGAACCAAAGACTAATAAAAGTGGGTTCAGCAAAATATAACCACTTTAAGAAAAAAATAGAATCCAAAGGCAGATGAAAATGCTTTATGAAACACACATGAAAACAAAATCTAGTGGAGATGGTTGTAAAAATGCACTGGCAGCATTATTAAATACAGGTGGTATAATGTCAGCTGAGAAAAGCCTGAGAAAAACTGTTCTAATCCTGACTAAGACCAGCTGTTGGGTCGAAAGGAGAGGCAGGGAAATGGAATTTCCACTTGTCGCAAGCTGTTCCACCCCTTTTTCTGTCCGTCTGTCTGCCTGTCTGTCTGCATACATACAAACACTTACTTAGAGAAACGTATAGAAACACTTCAGCGAGCCTCTCTCTGCCTCAGCTGCAGAGACACATGGATTCAGACAGAAGTTTTATGAAGCAAAGACAATGTGGTCATTCCTTCCACATGAACTTGTTCCTAAAGCCTTTTTCCATCTTAAAAATACAGCGTTAGACTTGGACTAGGATGGAAATATTCCCCCAAAAATCCACCACCGTATGTTATTGATACTTCTGAATGGGGACCTTTTCCATGTCTTTCCAGTCTTAGCAAAGTTCACTGACTGTGTTGAAATAAGAACTATGAACTTTGACACAATCTGGAACAGTGACCTAGAAACCAGTCAGATACTATAAAAGATAATAGTAACAAATATTCTGCCTCTGTGCTTTACTTTCATACTTTGATGTTGTGTTTTGGTGTTTTTATCTGCTCTTTTCCATTCATAACTGCCAGATCTTTAGCTTCTTTTTTTTTTTTTTTTAATATCTTTTTATTATTTTCTGGCAGTATTATTTTATCAGCATTTTACATCATGTATATAACTTTTATGTATGTAAAGAAAAACAAAAAACAAAAGCATGCTCATACAGGGAAAGCAATGACAGAAATAGCAAAAATATACACAGTAACCTAAAATAGAGTTAACGGGAAATAACAAGTATTTTATTATTCCAGAAACCCTTTTCCCCTGTATAAGATTAACACCGAACATTTAAAGTGTCTTATCCAGTAAAATCAGCTCTTAATAGTGTTACAAAATCAACCCAGTTTTTCCAATAATTGGTAAATTTGTCTGAATCAAGTCTGACAGAGGAAGTCAACGTCTCCATCCTATAGATTTCACCTATAACCTCTATCCAGTCCTCCATTTTTGGTGCATCCTTTTTTCAGCCACTTAGATCTTGAACTATTTTAAAGGTAGGGTAGGAGATCCTGGAAAAATAGTTTGAGCAAGCTACATTTTGAAAATACATAATTGAAAAGTCCAAACCCCTTTTTTCAGACTTCCCCCTGAAGCCACGCCTCCAGAGTAGCGGAACGTGCAATGCTTGTTCCTGAGGGTTCATGAGCACTGCACAGCAACAATCCCCCCCCCCCCCCCCTTGAGGATCCATGCATACCTCATTTAGTCTCCTGCAACAACAACCCCCCCTCCCCCCTTACAGATTTGTGCATCCCTTTGAATTCAGCTCTGCAGGTGCGCCTGTTCATCAGTATATTAAAAAATAAAAGTTGGACTTTTCATTTATTTTGATACGTGTTTTAAGTAATCTCGGGCTGGTAAGAACAGCTGATTGCAGTCAGACTGATGTCAGACTAACAGCCCACTAAAGTTTGCTCTGAACACTGTCATCTGTCCATTTCACTATTATGTTTGTCGGCAGAACAGCCTCAATTCATACCTGTCTGGCTAATGTTACATAGTGATTTATGTTTTATTTATTTTGTTTATTTATTTTGTTTATTTGTCTCAAACTTTGAAAAAAAAGAAAAAAGAACTAAACAAAACAATAAAATCAAGAAGTCAGTTACATATGCTGTAACCATTAATCAATGGTCATTAATCACAGAAAAGTAACGAAATACAATAAATTTAACTTAAGTGTACATATGAATGAAGTCATGAACACAGTGTAAGAAGACACAGAAAGAAGCAAAGGCTTATCTAGTCCTGCCCCTTCCTTACTTTCAGTGTCAAATTCATAACCAAATATATTTCTTTCGTTGGATATTGATCACATTAAATTAGAGAACAAGGAATAACTAGTCGGAGCACTTTTATATTGGATCTATCATCATTTAGACAAAGGGGTGAGAGCTAATAAGATATGCTTCTTCTAACTCCTTTTCGAATATGACTTTTTTTTTCTTTTTTTTGTGTGTATTTTTAATTTTTGCAAAACAGTTTGCCGATTAACTTTACATCCTAATAGTTAATATAGCCAAGCTCTGGCTCTGGATTTGCTTCCTGTACAAGTGCTCCAAGCCTCTGAAAATGCACAAAGAGGGGTTCATGCAGATGGGGGAGGGGGGGAGGGACAAATGTCAGTTGAGTTTGACAGACATATCACCATTCAGTCATTTCAATGGGTCGGTTAAAGTGATTGGATGGTGTTTTTTCAGTCCTGTCCGTTCCACAGGTGACTAAAACTTTTATTTTTGTGTTGGAGCATTTAATTAATTGGTTGTAATCGGGGTGTGAAGGGGATTTTAAGCAATATAGTAAAAAAAAAAAAATGATCCAGGAAAATATCTCTTTAACTGTCATTGTTTATGTTTTCAGTATCTTCTGAAGATCCAGGAGCTCAAGGTGCGACAGGGTCCTGATCTTCTCCAGAGCCTCATTAAATATTTCCAGGCCCAGCTCAGGTCAGTCTCAGCCAACATGACCTTTTTTTTTGTTCCTATTCTGATGTAGGTGTGAAACAATAAATACTGTCCCTCTCACAGCAAAAATGTAAATGTAGAAATCTGAACTTCACCTTTTTTGTAAAACCATATGGATTTGATTCTACCTCAGTGTTTCAGGGAGTATTTTTTGCATAATAGTTGAAGTTCTTTGGTTTTTATTTCCTCTACATGCTCTTACTGTTGTTAACCATTTACCCAGTAGTTTTATGTGGGAACAGAGTTGCTTATACAGCTTCAGCATGTGATGTTTTGGTTGGTGTGTGAACTAGGATGTTTGGACTAAAGCGCCGCCATGACTCAGCAGTTGTTCTTTTTTTGGTCTCAGTTTCTTTCAGGATGGGCTGAAAGCTGCAGAAAACCTCACTCCCTTCATCGAGAAGTTGGCCACTTCTGTTCACACGGTAAATACTCTGAAACTGATGCTGTAGTCTGTTTAAAGGTGTAAATGTAAGCCGTCAATTTGATATTATCACAAAACAATTATTCTATTCAAAACCCCCTGAATCCTGCTATTATATATTATTTTTACATAAAACATCAGTGTCTGTTACTCAGCAGAAGTGGCAAAAGAATACATATTATTTACTCAAGTAGAAGTACAGGTGACGTGTATAAAAGCTATTGTATTTCTAAGTAAACATACAGGCTTTAACCCATAAAGACCCAGTGTTACTTTTGTGTTAGTTCCCGATGAAAATTTTTCTATATCTAACCTTTTTAAGTGATTTATCAGCATGTATTACAATATTATCCTCTGTATTTTGCATTTTTTTCAGGATAAGTCAGGTATTTTCCTGTATTTAATTAACTGGTCATGTAGATGTTCATAAAAGCTCAGGTTAAAGTTGAGGGTTATTATATCAAAAACCGAGAAAAACTGCAGAAAAAGTGACTTTTTCAGTAAAATGCATCATTAACTGAACATAAACCAAGCATTTCTTTCAACTGTTTTTTATCAAACTATTCAATCTCATCTTATTTATAAGAGGTTACAGGGCATGTTGATATTAATGTGGATGTTTTTGTAACAACTCATTAACCCATATAGACCCAGTGCTTCTTCTGTGTCAGTTCACAAATGAATTTTTCTATCTATTTAGTCATTCTTTATCGATTTATCACCATTTATGATAATATTATTTTATGTATTTTGTGTTTTTTCAGTATGGATTATGTATTTTCCTATATTTAATTTACTGATTATGTCAATGTTCATAAAAGCTCAGATTAAAGTTGTGTTTTATTACATCAGAAACAGAGAAAACTGAAGAAAGAGGGACGTTTTCAACAAAATATATCATTAATTTAACATAAAATGAGCATTTCCTTTTACTGTCATTGATCCAACTCCATGGGTTTTACTGGTGAATCAATGTTGTAGAAGATGACAGTGTTTCCATGGTAACTACGGAGCCTCTGAATGTCCAAATGGGTCATATCTGATGACCATGAAAAGACGACAAACTGCATTTTGCACCAATTATTTACATGTTTTGATAGGATTAATGGATCAACAGGTATTAAACAGTTGATGATTTAGGTCGGTGATGGACGTTTGGGTCTTTATGGGTTAAAATGTACTCATGCTACAAAAATTAGTCAAGGTTTGAAGGATATTTCAACCAGCTCCAACAGCATATTAATAAAATGTAAAGATTGTTAAACCATTCTAACTTCCATTTAGAAAAGCACACAGTATGTACATACAGTTCTGTGTAGAAGTCTTGGTTTTTCAGGTTTGAAATGAGCATACAAATTTATTTCTCATTCTCTTTTCTTCAGGTGCAACAAGAAAGTACAGGAAAAATGTGCGCAGCCTTAAAAGACACACAAAAAACTGAATTAGATGGGCTGTAAAGGTTAAAGTCACGATTTAGTGTGACCTTTGACCCCATGTCAAGGAGCAGCACAAACAGAAACATCTGACATGTATTAAATGAAATTGATATGAAACATCAGGAAATTAATGCAATAAATCTCATGTTGTATTAAAAAAAGAGTTCCAGCAGTCACACTAAATACTAACCCGTTAGTTTATAGAAGCTGTTTTTTTTTCCCCTGTAACTTTAGTTTTTACTGTTCTACATACTTCCCATATATCCAGATTGGATCTTAATACAGAGACTGAGAAGTGCATATGTGTGGTCATTAGAACTGTACCAAACCAACAAACCTAATATAAAGGAAAATAAACACCAGCACTACAAAAATCTAAATCTTACCAAGTGTATTCTTCTCATTTCCAGTCCAAATATCTAATCACACTTAAAATAAGACATAATCTCCTAAAGCGTAACTTTTCAGAGAGATATAAGGACTTATTTTCAGACAATAGATCTTGAAAATCTTATTTCAAGAAATGTTACTAAGATAATTTTCACTCCTTCCTGTGGCAGATTTTTTGCTTGTATTAAGCAAAAAAAATCTGGAATTCAGCAAAAAAATCTTGAATTAAGCAAAAAATCTTGAATTAAGCAAAAAAAAATCTGGAATTAAGCAAAACAAAATCTTGAATTAAGCAAAAAAAAATTCTGTCAATGAAACAAGTGAAAATCATCTTGGTGAGACTTCTTGAAATAAGATTTTCCAGGTCTATTGTCTAAAAATAAGTTCTTATATCTCACTGACAAGTTACTCTTTAGGTGATTATGTCTTATTTTAAGTGTGATGAGATATTTTGACTAGAAATGAGAAAAATACACTTGATGAGATTTAGATTTTTGCAGTGAGTAAAGTACAAATACCTGTAAACTTTAGTTAAGTACAGTAACGAAGTATTTGTACTTCATCATTTGCCACCTTTGTTGATTAGTCAAAACAGAACTCTCCCCCAGTGCCTTACATGTCATTTCAATAACTCCTATAGCACATTTTCACTGTTATTCTTCCACAACAGCCAAAACCTCAGCCCCTTTCCCCCTCTGAAACTTCCTCCAGCTAAACCCACAGCCACAGTCTGTTATTTGGAGTCTATTCCCAGAAATACCCTCCCTTTTTTTTTTTTTTTTTTTTTTCCAAAGATGAAACTGTAAGCATCCATCCCTCATTTTCATTCTTTCCTGTGTGCAACACCTATATCTTCAACCACTCGGACTGGTTTCCACTTTGCACAAACGTTGCCTTCTCTCCCTCTGGATAGAGCCCTGGAAACAGGCTGTTAACTGTAAAAGTGGGAACGTTAGAAGTTTTTCTGGTTCGGCATGGGCAGAGTGGTACTCGTTCAGACATGCCAGACCTCAGCATCAACGAGGCAACATGAGACGAAATTTGCATTATGATCCCTGGGAGAAAACGCTGAAATATTTAAGTTAATATGACCTATGCAGTACACAAGAGTGGTATTTTTCAGCTTTTGCACAAAAAGCAGAGGCCCCTAGGAGAACACACCCCAGTTTTGAGCTCTGTTGTGCATTATTTAGACCATTACACATAGTTCTGATGTATTGTAATTCCACACCCGATTCTAGGCATGAGATCAGATACAGAGCATGTGATCTAATGGAAATTGCAGGACTCGGAACAAGCTGTCTAGTTTTATTGTATTTATTTATTGCTGCATTTGGATAAACTGGATCTGTGTCGTATATGTGTGTGTGTGTGTATATCATAGGTTCGTGTTGACCAAGATGAGGAGGTGAAGCAACTCACCCAGTTGCGAGATTCTCTCCGATTGCTTCTGCAAGTGGAAGCAAAAGAGGTAATCCTGCAGAATTATAATGCAGCACAATAAATCTGGCATACAGTTGTGGAAAATATTATTAGACCACCCCTTGTTTTCTTCCAATTTCTTGTTCATTTTAATGCCTGGTACAACTAAAGGTGCATTTGTTTGGACAAATGTAATAATAACAACAAAAATAGCTCATAAGAGTTTAATTTCAGAGCTGATATCTATCCATTTTCCATGGTTCAGATTCAGAAAACTTTATATACCTCATACAGGCAGTTCATTTGCAGCTTACCACAGACATCAGCCCACATCCAAAGTGCAATGTGACAAACGTAAATAGATCGGTGTACAAATACAAGAACATTGAAGCAACTACAAATAAATGCATATAAATAATCAACAATAAATAATCAATAAATACCAATGAAGACTAAAAGACCCTATTGGTTTTGCTAACATAAAAAAAAATCTCATATAAAATCTAGCATTTTCCATGTTTTCTTGATAATAACCAAAATCACTTCAGTTCTTACGTCAATATCTATGGCATTGTACTGACAAAAACAGTGCTTTTAGGCATTCCATGTTTTCTTTTCTGTCTGTTTTAGTCACATGATACACACATGAGTTAGTACTGGATTGCATAACCATTGTTTTTGGTGACTTTTGATGGTCTAATAATTTTTTCCGCGACTGTATATCATAATCATCTGACCTTTGTGTACTGCTGTATCTCAGGAATACCTAAACAGAAAGAACTCTGGAAATGGATACAGCATCCACCAACCACAGGGCAACAAGAAGTACGGTACGGAGAAATCTGGCTTCCTGCTCAAGAAGAGTGACGGGTGGGTAAAAAGTAAAACATTAGGTTGAGTTTCTTATACTGTTAGAAATGATAATGCACAGATAAAATAATACTGAAGTATGTTTTTTTTCCCCTTTCTAACCCATAAAAACCCAAACAGCCACTGGTGACCAAAACATCTACTGATCTAAACTATTTAATACCTGTTGATCCACTAATCCAATCAATCCATGTAAATAATTGGTGTAAAATACAGTTTGTCATCTTTTCATGATCATGTGGACGTTCAGAGACTCCGTAGTTACCATGGAAACACCATCATCTTCTACACCATTGATTCACCAGTAAAACCCATGGAGTTGGATCAATGACAGTGGATGGACACACTAGGTTTATGTTCAGTTATTGATATATTTTGTTGAAAAAGTGACCCTTTCTTTAGTTTTCTCTGTTTCTGATATAATAAAACAACTTTAATCTGAGCTTTTATCAACATCTACATGATCAGAAAATGAAATATAGGAAAATACATGATGACATCCTGAAAAAACACAAAATACAGAGGATAATATTATCATAAATGGTGATAAATCAACTAAGAATGATTAAATGAAAAAATTCACTGCAACAGGTCTTTATGGGTTAACGAGTTGTTACAAAAGTATGCATATTAACATCAACACGTCCTGCAACCTCTTATAAATAAGATGAGATTGACTAGAGCGAAAATCATAGAGTAACTCGTAATATGATACAATAATGAAACACTGGTCATATTAACAAACTAACACATTAAAATGATTAAAGTGATTCTGTGACACTTGATACAATGCAAAACATTTAGCTATGATGCAGTGCAATATCTATAACCACATAAAAGAGCTAAAAGCAGGAATTATGCTTGATTTGAATGCAATGAGATGAAACAACAACAACTTGTACGTCTGTGTTTGCCATCACTCTAAGAAGAATTGACTCTAGTAGATCCAATTTACAGGAGAATCTCTTAGTGTAGCCCCTATATTTTTGGTAAAATACTTATATTTGTCACCAGTGTAGTATTATACACTGTGTGCAGAAATGGGCAAGTGTTTCTGATGAGTCCTAACATTGCTGTCGTTAACACATGCTTTCCACCCAAACCAAAATGATAACAATAACGAGCGGCGCCAGGCACAACAAACCCCGCCCCTCAAACGTATTGTAGCTTATTTTGACATAGATCTAGCTGATGTCATCATGTCTATGCATGTGGTGATGTCAGCATATCAATTACCTCTATATATGTGCCAAGTTTGAACTAAACTGAAACAAAATTGATGTTTTTATAGACCCATTATAAGTAAATGGGAGAAAAAAAAGATTTTAAAAATTCATTAAAAATGTGGACTTTGACCTACTGTTCCCAAAATGTAATGAGATCTATTCTGGATCACTGGCAATATATAAACCCAATTCGGTATAAATTCAACCAGTAGTTTTGCTGCTAGAGTGTTAACAAACAAAGAAACAAACTAGACTATTTGACTATTCCAATCTATACTGAGCATATGCAGCACACAGGGCCATAAACATTAATTCCACATCTTTATGAAGTAGAAGATAAAGTAAGAATTAGTGGATTCTTAAAAAAAAAAAAAAGAATATTATGTATTATTCATCAAAATAAATGTGTATAATAATGATAGTTGGGTGTATGTTTCACCATTGTATGTTGTGGGAAGGAGTTTTTGTGATGTGGAACTTGAGCTGTTAGCTTTTCATTTCCTGTAAACTACAAATTATGTTCAAACCGATCAGTCACTCAAGGATGAACTGATAATCCAAAAGGTGAATTGCTGTGGCCTCAGCAGATATTATAAAATTACATAAATAAAGTGGGGCGACACGGTGGTGCAGTGGTTAGCACTCGTGCCTCACAGCAAGAAGGTCCTGGGTTCGATTCCAACACCATTCGACGGGGGGTGGAACCTTTCTGTGTGGAGTTTGCATGTTCTCCCTGTGTCTGCGTGGGTTCTCTCCGGGTACTCCGGCTTCCTCCCACCATCCAAAGACATGCACTAATAGGTTAATTGGTTAATCTAAATTGCCCATAGGTGTGAATGTGAGAGTGATTGTTTGTCTCTATATGTTCAGCCCTGCGATGAACTGGCGACTTGTCCAGGGTGTACCCCGCCTTCGCCCCTATGTAGCTGGGATAGGCTCCAAGCGACCCCCGTGACCCTAGTGAGGATAAAGCGGGTTCAGAAAATGAATGAATGAATAAATAAAAATGTGTAACAGGGTTAAAATTAAATAACTTTTTGCATCAAATAGGTGAAGTCTCAACTTAATTGTGATGCCGTAATGTTCCACAAAGGCTGTTTTCCGTCCATTATTCAACACCAGATTCCTCTGTGAAAGTCGTCTCGAGGTAAAGCTCAAATTTCTCACTGGAATCATAAATGTCAATATAGTGAGAACTCCCATTTCACAAAAAACACCATTTATCAAACAATTTCAAGTCTTTACTGCATATGCTGTCTAGTTATTTGTCATTGTGTTGTCATTATTTGTCCTCATTTAGCACACTGAAGCTAATTCTAAGTTGTATAACAGTATTAGGTCTTTGAGGGGGAGGGGGAGACTGAGGAGAAGAACTCAGAGGGTGAACTCAAACTCTGCAAATAAGTTCCACGGGAGGGGCCCCGGCTTGAATCTTCATCTCACAGTAATGAAGACCAGCTGGTGGAGACAGAGCGGTGAACTGAGCACATCCAACTTTTGCGTCATACACACACACACAGACTCACATAAACACACACACATCTAGATTGCAGTGTGATATGGAGGGGATGTGGTTCAGTAGGGCGAACTGGAGACCGGAGGCTAAACTCTTCTCATGCTGCTGACACAAAACAGAACACGTTCTCAGCTATTTTACCTGATTCGATCAAGATAATGACGTTGGGAATGAAACCCTGTGAAACGGGTCAGCGTGGTGTGTGATGCTGCTCAGTCCAAGACAGGTTAACCCATAAAGACCCAGTGCTGCTTCTGTGGCAGTCCCCACATGAATTTTTCAATCCGTTTAACCATTCTTAACTGATTTATCACCAATTATTATAATATTCTGTATTTTGTGGGGGGGTTTTCAGTGTAAATCAAGTATTTTTATTTATTTATTTATTTATTAGTGGTAGTTAACAAGACATTGTGGACAGAAAAACAACACATAAACTAAGGGAAAAATCAATCAAATAAACAAACCAAAAACAACAGCAACACAGTAATGACAAACAACAGCAATGACAACATCATCGTACTATGAAAAAGATCATAAATGTAAAGAGCAACTAAACACTATAGTTTGGTTAGGGGCGATAGGGAAAAGGGGAAGAGGGGAGTGGGAATTAATGTTAGACAGAGAGAGGAGGGAGTGAGGGGTAAAATAATAATTGTTGTAATAATACAAAAATATAATAATAATAATACCAGTAGTCTAATTTGCTAGTATTATTATGGTGGCGGTAGCGGCCACAATACCACAATGAGTTAAATAATTTAATATTTGTAATAATGTATTTGTATCAATTACTGTCTGTTTGAGTTTATATGAATTAATTTAAGTTAATATGGGTATGGGGGGAGAGCACACAGCGCCTGAGGAGGGGAGGACACCATCAACCCCCCACACAGCCTCTAGCACCCCCTATATATTTTATTTTCTGATCGTGCACATGTTCATAAAAGCACAGATTAAAGTTGTGTTTTATTACATCAGAAACAGAGAAAACTGCAGAAAAAGTGAGGTTTTCAACAAAATGTATAATTAATTTAATATAAAACAAGTGTCTCCATCCACTGTCATTGATCCAACTCCATGGGTTTTACTGGTGAGTCAATGTTGTAGAAGATGACGGTGTTTCCACGGTAACTACGGAGCCTCTGAACGTCCAAATGGGTCATATCTGATGACCATGAAAAAATGATAAACCGCATTTTCCACCAATTATTTACATGTATTGATAGGATGAGTGGATCAACGGTTATTAAACAGTTTATATCAGTAGGTGGTTTGGGTCTTTAAGGGTTAACACTGTTACCAACTCAGCACTACATAAATTATCAGTGTTGTCATTGTTCTATCTGAAGGATGTTTTTTGTTCTCAAGTTGTGCGCATCTCCTTTGTTGGCGTGTCATCCTGTAGGATCAGGAAGGTGTGGCAGAAAAGGAAGTGTGGAGTCAAATTTGGCTGCTTGACCATTTCCCACAGTACGGTGAGGATGAAATGAGTAACAATAGTCTTTATAACAATGCATGTGTTATGGCTAAACCTGAGATCACATTGTCTATTTAATGATACAAACATGTGTCTGTCTTCAGATTAATCGACCTCCAGCCAAGTTGAACCTCCTGACCTGTCAAGTGCGACCGAACCCCGAGGACAGAAGGACCTTTGACCTGGTCACACGTAGGTTCACACACCGTATTCTGACCCTCACACTTCACACACCTCAACATATCATTATTAAAGTCTCCCAGGAGTCATCTCCACTACAGCTGTGCGGAGAATTCCCTATTTACCACCCATGTGGAAACTAAGAACAGACTGAAGTTTATTAAACTCTGGAGATTCTTTAGGATAAATGTAAAATGTGAAGTGAACTCCGTCAAATCAACTCAAAATATGTTTTAGACTGATGTTATGAACTTTGACTATTGTCTGAACTTTGCTCTGACTGTGGACAAAAGATGATATTAGGCCTCTCAAGAGGATTAAACTATTTGTGGTTCATTTAACCCATAAAGACCCAAACATCCACTGGCAACTAAAAGCATCTACTGATCTAAACAGTTTAATACCTGTTGATCCACTCATCCTATCAATACATGTAAATAATTAGTGTAAAATGCAGTTTGTCATCTTTTCATGGTCATCAGATATGACCCATTTGGACGTTCAGAGGCTCTGTAGTTACCGTGGAAACACCGTCATCTTCTACAACATTGATTCACCGGTAAAACCCATGGAGTTGGATCAATGACAGTGAATGAAGATGCTCATTTTATATTCAATTAATGATATATTTTGTTGAAAATGTCACTTTTTCTGCAGTTTTCTCTGTTTTGGATGTAATAAAACACAACTTTAATCTGAGCTGTTATGAACATCTACATGAACAGAAAATAAAATAAAGATTCACCAGTAAAACCCATGGGATAGGATTAATGACAGTGGATGGAGACACTGGGTTTATGTTCAGTTATTGACAGATTTACTGAAAAAGTAACTTTTTCTTTGTTTTGATATAATAACCTTTGAAATTACTCTGAGTTTTCATGAAAATCTATATTAAATATAGAAAATTAAATAGAGGAAAATAAAGGATTTACAGTGAAAAATGCAAAATGCATAAGATAATATCATAATAAATGGAGATGAATCACTTATGAAAGGTTAAATAGAGAGAAAAAAATCATTTAATAATAATAATAATAACAATAATAATAATACGTCACACTTATATAGTGCTTTTTTGGCTACTCAAAGACGCTTCACAAACAAAACAAAAGAACAAAGGGGCTCAAGAAAATGCAAGTTTGAACAGGTGAGTTTTAAGGAGTGATTTTGAAGTTTTGTTTTGAGTCTGAGTTCCTGATGTTATGTGGGAGTTAGTTCCATAGGGTGGGGGTGGGGGTGGGGGCGGCTGCAGCGAAGGCTCGGTTTTGGGAACTGACACAAGAGTAGCACCGGGTCTTTCTGGGTTAATGTTCCGTTCCAGATGTGTGGATCAATTGCTTTGAGCCTGAGGTTTAGTCACAGAACTTCATTCACTGATTTACTCTTTTAGGTGTTCATTACACTAGCCCCTTTTCCACCGCAGGAACTTTGCCAGGAACTTTTATATTACCCAGAACTTTGGAAAACCTCAGTGCATTTCCACTGAAATTACTTTCCCTTGACCCCAAACTTTCCCTGAAAAAAGTTCCTAGTATTTGAGGGCTGGAGTTGCTGTGAATGTTGGTGGAAAATGAGGTTTGACTGACATTTTCAGTTCGACAGCGATATTTTTTCTGTATTGGCTTGGCTATGTTGGCTATGAAGATTTATTTTGACCAAACAAATACATACATTTCCAATTACTGGTACCAAATTGGTTGAACTTTACTTTGGTTATAAGAGCCTCCCTTAGCAGCTGTAAGTTTTCCACAGTCTAACCATCATCTGGACAGTTAGTTTCTCCAAACATTCAGCTAAAATACTTATATAGCTCTCATAAAACTTGTTAAAGGTGTTCGTGTTTAGTTGGATGTTCCTCTCTTACTTCATCCAGTTCATCCCAGATCAGTTCAACATGATCAGGTCAGGTTCGGACACTTCAGCCGACTGTTTTCTCTCTAAATAATCCCTCACATAGTTTAGACATCTGTTTCAGGTCATCTTTATGTTGTAAGTAAGGTTGGAGGTGGTAGCCCTGTAGCATTATACACTGACCTGTATCAATTGTGAACCATCAAACTGTCTTTCATGCATTGCACTCAGTCTACAGAGTATTTAACCTACTTGTATATAATGTGTTACCATGTTCTCCGAACCTGTTGTGACCATAAACTTGTAAAGTGGAACGACTCATAGCTACATGTGTATATCCTGAATCTACTGTTATTGTCTGAAGTGACAGTTTTTTGTACTGATATCGGTACATGTATGCATTTATTTGGTCAAAAAAAAAAATCATACTGTTTGATGACGTAGTTTTTTGTATGTAAACAAAGGAACATGCATCAATGTTAAGCCCTTTATAGGTCACTCATAGAAATAGTCTGAAATTCAACATTTCAAACTTAGTGTGTAATTGCAGGACATAAGATTTTTTTTTTATTGAGGTTTTTTTTTTGAGTTTTTTTCTTTGAGTTTTTTTTTTTGTTTGTTTTTAACTTTATTTTTCTTATTTTACTACAGACATGGTTAACATACATAACACAAACAGCAGGATCAGGGAGTCATAACTTACATAGGAAACATAATAAATGAATACATAAATACATATGCATACTCACACAGTGTAAATGTGTATAAGTTACACCTGCTTAGGAAGGTTTAAGCATTTTTGAAGTTACTGAGCTAAGAGGAGGGTCCACTTTTTCCAATCTCCTTCTCCTACATCCTTTTGGAGCCTCAGATTATAAGTGATCTGTTCTGTATACATAACAAGACTTTATTACTTCTTTTTTTTTTTGGACACTTTTTATTTATAAACATTTTAATTTTACAAAACAAGAACAAAAAAGTGGGGTTGGGGGCTATTTATTTATTATAATTATTATTGCCAGTCAACAACCAGGAGGGGGCGGGGCATGAAGTGGCTCATTTACATTTCAAGACGACAAAACGACCTTTCTGGTGTCATTACTCAGAAATATTGTTGAAGATGGACCTGTGGAGTTGAATTAATGAAGAATTCAGACCCAAGCATAGCATTTACAGTTTATGTAGACCACAGGGAAATCCTACTATAATGGACGTTCTGTGTCCAGCGCGTCTTTGTCCGACGTGTGTCCCGATGTTGCAGCACGGGAGCACGTACAGGTGCATGCCGCTGTTGCAACACAGGAGGGCGCTATCATACAATGGCACCACGGATACAATGCCGCTAGTGTTTTAAAATGCCTAATTCCATTTTAAAAAAAGCAAAATACAAGTCCTTAAATGGCTGTTTACTTGCAACAGTAGTATTTTTTTTTACTCTTCAAGTCACATGTCTCTTATTTCTTTCTCTTATTGTTTTCAACTCCTTCCTGATATCATTTTTCCTTTTCCAGATAATCGGACATACCATTTCCAGGCAGAAGACGAACAGGAATGTGTGATGTAAGTATCGACCGCACATTGTGTCTTTGCGCTTCCTGATGTGTGTATTATCGAATTGTGGAAGCAAGTTGGTTCATGCCACATGGAGTAAAAAGAGTCTCAGCTGTGTTGTCTTAGAAATGAGGAAAAAAAGATGCCCTAATGGGAAGGAGTTTCAGCAGAGTACAGAAACGCTGCAATGTGATGATGTTTGCAGGAAGAGCTAAGCAAGGGAGAGAAATTAAAGGCCGAAGCAATAAGATATGTCCTCTGAGGAGCCCCCTGGTCCAGCTGCTGTTGGGTGGGACTTTACTTTAAGCCACAGACAGAAGGCGAGGGCGCTGTGATGTGGGGATGCAGGGGGTGTGTGTGGAGCGTTTTCTTTTGCTTGCCCTTCCTTTGTGTGCGGGCCTTTAAGCCGATTCTTTGAAGTTATGCTCTGTGGAGCTTCAGAAAAAAAGGAGGAAGTGGTTTTTAGAAGAAAAATGTTTTGAAATGGCCTCAGAAATGACAGACGTGAGGTTCAGTCTGAGTCTGGATGACGGAGAAGTCGTGAAGCCGAGAAAGCGAAAGTGACTTATGACTAGACAGCAGGGCCAGAAAACACATGCAGAACACATGGTGGACCACGTTTGATCTTCAGTGGGAAAACACTGAAGTGATCGATTCTGTGGTTTTCTCTTGGTGCCACAACGCTCTGGATTCCCCCTCCAAGCTAGCCATTTTTCTTTTTTTTTTTCCAAATTTAAATTTTATCTTTTTTTACTTTATTTTTATTGTTTAATTTCTGTACATTACAAAACAAAATAAACATAAGAGATATTATTAAGATACATTGACCATAAAAAACGTTTGTGACTAACAATTGGTTTTAGTATTGTGACGTTTAAATGAAAATTGTCCATTTCTTCTATTTATCTTGACACTGTTCTTCTTGAGTCCTCAGAATCTCCGTCTCAAATATTCCATTCACAATTCGTATCCAGTCGTTAGTTGTAGGTGGTTCTAATCTGCACCATTTTTTGGTAATAGTCTTTTTACAGGCTGTTAATAGTATTTTAAACAAATATCTATCATTTTTTCTTACATTATTACCAATAATACATCTGAAATATGTCACCAAACATGTTTTAGGGATTGCATAACTCAATATCTTAACAATCATTGAATATACATTATCCCAAAATGATGCAAGTTTAGGACAAAACCTAAAGACGTGTATGATTTACGTTGACATCTCCACATTCTCTCCAACAAGGCTGAACTGTGAACATATATTTAGCTGTAACTTCTGGAGTTTTGAAAAATCATATTATATTTTTCCAGAAATGTTCCCTCCATGTTCTTGAAGAAGTAGTTGACTGTTGAGTTCTCCACATATTGACCCATTCCTCCTCTGAGATGCACATTCCTAGTTCTTTTTCCCATTTCTGTTTCACATCCAAAGTGTTAAAACCTCTCCTCCCCATTAAATGTTTGTAAAGAAAAGATATAATTTTGTACTTTTAGAATGATATTTAAATTGTATCTTTATTTGGAATAAACAGGTAAATTTACCAGCATATCGACATTGGTTAAAAAAAAAAAAGACAAATGTCATTCCAGTTTTTTTTGTTTGTTTGTTTTTTTGAGTCCAGGAGATGCACTTCACCAGCCCATAAGGCAAACGAGTCCCAAAAATTAAAATGAAATTTATGACATGGAAAGACTGACCTTCTCATTAAGACTCACTACTGATAAATATAAAAAATATTGGGGAAAAATGGAAAGTAATCCAAGAAATCCTTGAACCTGTATAATCTTATACTAATTTGTCCTGAACTTGTCTGTATTTTGTTTGTCTGGAGTTGGAGTTTGTTTTTTTTTTGGTTTTTTTGTTTATTTTGTCTATCATAAAATGTGGAGATAAAAATAAAGTATATAAAAAAAAAGCCTTGAATCGTGGAAAAACTTCGTTCATCCTTGTAGTGATCATTCTCCTTCAATATCTTAAATTTGACAGCAATTGTACTCAGGTGACCACAATGGATATACTGTACATTATCCTCCAAAGGATGATCTGGTTTGCTCAGAATAAACATAGCCAGATGGGACTTTTATACTCACTTAAAAAAAAAAAAACACTGATACAACTTAATTAAAGATTGAACAACTCATACGGAACTGTATATAGAAAAGTGTCGGGGGGGTCATCTGCTTTTGCTGTCATAGAAATGATCAGAAATTAAATAAGAATGTTACAAAGAAAAAAAATATTGCCAGTGAGATCAAATAAAGTCTGCTCTCGTGGGGGCTATGAATAAAATCCAGTTGTTCCAAATTTAGTCAAATTTGTCTTTTTGGATTCTTAATTGATCAATTTTTCCATCCTGTATATCTCTAGAATAATTCCAGTCCCATCCTCTAAGGTAGGCAGAATCGGGCTTAACCATCTCCTTGTAAGTTAGCCATTTCTAAAGTGGAAACTAGAATAAGTAAAGGGCTTTTTCCACTCACTGTGTTGAATGTGTGTGTGTGTGTGTTTCAGCTGGATGTCTGTGCTACAGAACAGTAAGGAGGAGGCTCTGAATACAGCCTTAGGAGGAGATCAGCTGCACCTCCAGGACAGCGGCCTCCAGGAATTATCCCGAGCCATCATCGCTGAACTTCGACACATGCCTGGAAATGAGGCCTGTGCCGACTGCGGAGCCCCAGGTTAGCCAAAGGGATGATAATTACACACACCGTGGACAAAAGTTTCAACAATGGCACAAACTTTGATGTCTCAGTTCTTTAACCTTTTTTTTTTTTACGATTTATTTCTGAGGTACATTGAAGAACAATTTTAAGCTTTTTGTAAGTTTGGCAAATAAAGTACATTTATGCAAAAGATAAGTTTGTGTACCTGCCAAATCTTTTGACTATGTCGGTAAAATTAAAGGCCCAATTACAACTCCAGAGTTTCAGCAAAATGAAGTTAAATCCACACCTTTCTTTATTAGTATATATTAATGGTATGATATGTAGCAGGCGGCTGTGACTCAGTTGGTAGAGTGGGTCGTCCAATGACCAAAGGATCAGCGGTTCGAATCCTGGCTGCGACTGTCCACATGTCGAAGTGTCATTGGGCAAGACACTGAACCCTAATTCCCCCCAGTAGTGCAGGGCCTATTGGGGGGAATTTAAGGCTTTGTAAAGTGCTTTGGGCACCATGAAGGTATAGAAAATGTGCTATATAAGTGCAGTCCATTTACCATTTGTAGCATTTCTGCATTAAAATGTATATCTTCTTTATGGGGAAACGGTAATTTCTAGATAGAAATTTGAGATTAACTCATCTGGTCTCATTTCACTTCAACAGTAATACAGGCTGTATTACATACATGTACATTTCATCCAGAATCTACTCAGTTTGATGAATATTAACTGTTAAAACACAAAGTATAAGAGTACAGTACAAAATACTGCAATGCAATAAAGACTGATGATCACAATCTGTATGGAAATCTTTAAAATATTGGCCATTATGCATAATTTGGGGTTTTTTGTCAGTTATCCAAAAGGACTATAGTTTATTAATATATTTGAATATTGATCTGACTTAACTACAACATGTGACCGGTGTGTTATGCTAGTCATTAAGCTAATGTGACAATAATATAATGTTAACCGCTAATTTAGCTAATTCATCTAATTCTAAATCTGGATTAAATATTATCTTGTCTATAAACATGTTTTCAAGTCACAGAAAATAGATTTTCATATGCAAGGGTAGTGACATCAACTCCCATGATGCCTTGCAATGACATCAAACTACTTCTTCAACTAGGGGACCTCTATCAGCAGAAATTATGTTTTATTTCAATGCATTGTGTTTGAACCTGAACCAGCATTTGACATCCTGTTTTGTTCGTCTCAGATCCAACATGGCTGTCCACCAATCTGGGCATCCTGACCTGCATAGAGTGTTCTGGGATTCACAGAGAGCTGGGTGTGCACTACTCTAGGATCCAGTCGCTGACTTTGGACTTCCTTAGCACCTCTGAGCTCCTGGTATACACAGTCAAACATTCCAATTTGCTGCGATCTTTTGTATTGTCAGGGATTGCTAAATAAAACATTATGTAACCGTTGTGGTTTTATTGCACTGACTTTACGTCCCATCTTTGTGGCTGCATGTGTGTCTCATCACAGCTGGCAGTCAGCATTGGAAACACCAGATTCAATGACATCATGGAGGCGGGTCTTCCAAACGATTCGGTCAAACCGCTGCCACAGAGCGACATGTGAGTTTAATTGCTTTTAACCCTTCGTGAATGTTTTCCACATTTGCGGACGATCCATTTGACTCTAGGGAGTTCATTTATCATGATAGAGTTGGGTGAATATTGGCACATTGTAGGATTACTTTGAGTTTTGTTTTTGTACCTTCTGTTCTCTATTCTATTTAAATTAGCTCACATTATAATTAAACAGATAATAGACATGATGATGACAAATTGCTTCATTAAATTTCAGCTTTACACATGTATATGTTTCTGCATCCGGTATTTAACAAACAACAAAATGTGTTTGGATGTTAATATGTTTACAACTGAGATGATTCAACATGAACTTAGAATAAGACAAAAAAGTGAGAAAAAAGTTTGTCTCTAAATACAGCTGAAAACAAAGTGATTTTTTTTATGTCTTACTTTACATAAAACTGTGTTCCCTTCACATCCAGGAATGCTAGAAAGGAGTACATCGTGGCAAAGTACGCTGAGCGCCGATACGTCATCCGTAGGGAAGAGACCGACCCGAGCCGGCTGTTCGACGCCGTCAGGAGTCGAGACCTGACCTCCCTTCTGCAGCTGTACGCCGAGGGAGCAGATCTGGCCAAACCACTCACCCCGTCTGATGGACAGGTGAATACGACCGGGCTTTATATCCGGTATTTCCTTCTTTAACCCTTTATTTATAGGGCACTCGTAGAAATACTCTGATATTCAAAATGTCAAACTTAGTGTGTTATTGGAGGAAATAACAAAACTTTATTAGTTTTGTGAAATGATAAAAAAAAACAAAAAACATTTATTGTCATGTAGAAAAGGTCAGTGAAAATAAATAAATAAAAATTCCAAGATGTGTCTGTCTAAATTGAAGATGTCCAGGATGTTCCCTGGAGTGAACCCCCTTTAGGATGGTTGCGGCCAGAGCTTATCGTCACTGTCACACATGTTTTGGACATGTCCCAACATCACTACCTATTGGACTGAAACTTTAGAGACTGTCTCTAAGATTTTTAAGAGACAGATCCCTCCAGACCCAATAACAACTAGAAAAGCACTCGGAGAGCACAGACCTCCACCAAGGCAGACCAGGCCCCCACCCTTCCGTTCCTTCTGCCAATATCAACATTTCCTGAAAATTTCATCACCCCCCCACCCCCACCCCCACCCCCCAGTCACCACCAAAATGTTATCATTTGTTCCTTGTGCCAGTAATCGACATTTCCTGAAAATTTCACCAAATCCGTCTAGAACTTTTTGAGTTATCTTGCTAACAGACAAACAAAACAAAAATCTGCCATAAGTTACCATATTTGGTTCCTTGCCCCTAAGTGGCAAAAAAAAAAATGCAAAAAGTATACATAGAAAATACAAGAAAAACACATGTAATGTCAAAGGAACATGCATTTTAGAACATTAGACCAACGTAAGTGCTGATCCAGACACCTGTCCACATCCACATTCTCCCTTTGAAAATCATTCCTTACATTAGTACCATTACTTCATGGTACCTAACAAAGCAGGTACACTCACTGTTCATGCAGAGGTGGGCCTTACAGACCCTGTAGACCACATTGGACCTGAGATTGTTCCCTCACTGTCCTCACTGTAACTGCTGCTGTCACTGTCTTGTAATGTGAGCGGAAATGACCAAAAATAGTCACTTACCTGATAAAGGGTTAACCATATGACTGTTCAAACACAAAGTAATAGAGTGAAAAATAAAACATCCAACAACTGCTGCAATACAAAACCCTTCACTGTGATCAAGATACCTGAGATTGACAACTACAGTCTTAACAAAAATCTTTTCAATAAGTAGTATTTTGTTTTACACTTCAAGTCACATGTCTCTTATTTCTTCTTATTTCTTCCTCTTATTGTTTTCATTACACTGGACCTTAGATTGTTGCCTCACTGTCCTCACTGTAACTGTTGCTGTCAGTAATGGCTTTTCCATTGGCCATCTGCGCAAAACTTTACCGATATTTACTAAATGTCGAAAAAAACAGAAGTGCCTAATGTCGGTTTTTCCATTAAATCACAAATGCGATGATTTGTTTATTTATTATCGCGAGATGACACGAGAAGTCATTCCATAAACATGGCGACAAATGTAAATATGGTGTTGATTTACAGATATATTCATTGTTATTATTATTATATATTACCCCTCTATTTCGTACTAAATTAAAAAATGATCGGGTTTCCTGGTGTGTCCACACATGCCGCGGCATATTTCTTCTTCTTCTTCTTCACTTGTTGTAACGTCCGTCAACATCCATTTTTTTAATTCACCTGACTCTAGTTGCGAAAAAAGGTCTTTCCATTGCAGTTTTGTGTGATATACCATTTGTGCTACACATGAAAAAACACCTCTTGCCAGTACAAAAACTTTTAATTGAAACATGAGACTTTTGGTGAAATTGTCGTTTTTCCATTATACGCAAGTTATATTTGCGCAATTTGAGGGTCAATGGAAAAGCGACTACTGTCTTGTAATGTGAGCGGAAATGACCAAATATAGTCACTTGCCCAATAGATAACGGGTTAAGTGTCCTATTTGGGCCAGTGGGGAGGAGGTGACTCTTCTAAACCCATTTTATCCCATGACCCATTTAAACATTCCTCCAGATGTCATGCATTTGGGCTGAGTGACACTTACATCCTGACACAGTGCCCACCCACCTTGTTTAGGCCGAGCGTACACAACATTTGCGCTTTGTCTGAAAAGTCACAAAACTTGCCCCTTAAAGTGCAGCACAAGTGGCTAAAAATAAGCACAAATGCTCACAGTGTCAAAGGAAATGGTGACATATAGTACGTAGGAGGTGTGTGTGGTTACAGTATGTAAAATATGTGTTAATTGTCCTCTAGAGTGCATGCTTTGTGTGGGTTTATAAGTCGGGTCAGGGTTCCCTCCCATCTCTTTCAGCCTCTAATCCAATCTTTCCCTGTTTTTTTCCTCTCTTCGCCTTCTCATCTTGTTTTCTCCGCCTCCTCTGTCTTGAAAGTCTTCCTCTCCAACGCCTCATCTTCTTGTCTTTAATCATGCTCTCCCCTCCAGTCGTACACTTCCTGCACACCATAAGCCCTAAGTGTGTGTATCGCCGCTGACATCAGTGAGCGTGTGTGTGTTTGTTTGTGTGGATCAGCTCTCGTTTATTATTTCAGCTTTTAGGTCAGAGCTCACGTCTCTCGAGAGCATCTGAGAGGAGCTCATTCAATTACACAGCCACTTCTTTGTCTTTCTTCAACCCTTCTTTTTGCACTCCACATAAACTAATAACACTTAGAGCTGAGGACGTCTTTTCACTTCTCAGGATGTAAAACAAATATACCTTTAAGTGCTAACTTCTCCGTCACTAATATATTATAACTGATTGCCAGTTGGGTGCTTCAGTGAAACTGTTTTTTTTTTTTTTTTGGTATCTGTCACTTTGCCTTTTTTTTTTTTTTTTTTTAAATAATTTATTTTTTATTGCCATTCAGTGCGAGACATTCACATTCAGTACATCATATGTACATATAGCATACATTTGTTTTTTTTGTTTTTTTTTTTATGATATTATGATGGTAACAAGAACCAGAACCAGAACTGAGTAAACTGGGCAGAAGAGAGAGTAAAAACAAAAAAAAAAGCAAACAAACAAAATTACACTTAAATAAAATACACAAGACCTATTAAATGAGGATCTGTAAGAAGTTAAAAAGGATGTAAAATCACTTTCATGGTTAAATATTTGTCTCCTGTTTCCTGTTTCAGGGCATCAAAGAGACAGCCCTCCATCTCGCTGTGCGTCTGGAGGAAAGAAGCTCTTTGGCGCTGGTGGATTTCCTTTGTCAGAACAGGTCAGAACTGACTTTGCACAAACACTTAATCTGTACTCATTTAGGCATTTACAAGGTTTGTATTGACCCTTAGGAAGTTTAAAATACAATGTGAATTGCAGGCTTTAAAATGTCCTGAAAAGCCCAGTTTAGTCACGTTATCAGACATGAAAAATACTCAACACTCCTACTTTGATCATTATCTAGTTTGAGTTATCACATTAAACAGCATAATCTGATATGATTTATAATTATGAGACATTGGATTAACACACCTGGATTTCTCCCCAGTACTCTGAGTCATCATGCACTTGGAGAGTGCAAGCCTGCGCCGACGCAGATCAGCACCCCCCCCCCAATCACCACCAAAATTGAATCATTTGTTCCTTGTGCCAGTATCAACATTTCCTGAAAATTTCATCCAAATCCGTCCATAACTTTCTGAGTTATCTTGCACACAGACAGACAGACAAACAGACGCAGATGAAAACATAACATCCGTTTCTGTGTTTCTGGGGAAATCTGCTTAGTAACAAAACTACAAAACCAACATAGAATTAAAAAAAAAAAATAAAAAAAAAACAAAACACTTGGACACACATGTTGCCACTCTTTATTGATCTGCATTCACATTCAGGAGCTTCAAAAGTCAGACATGAAAAACAGGGTTAAATTGCTTTCATTACGGTCTTAAACTGAACATGTTGAAACCTGGTTCAAAACATTAAACATGTGTGAGTAAAGTGTGAACGTTAATATGTGTGTTCATGTACAGCACCTGTCTGGAGAAGAGAACAGCAGAAGGAAACACAGCTCTGCACTACAGCGTCCTCTTTCACAAACCTGAATCTCTAAAGCTGCTGCTGAAAGCCAAAGCAGCTCTACACACAGGTACAGTTTCTCTCTTTTCTCTGTATTCGTCTTCCCGGTTGTGCTTTCATTGTAAACTGACCCTTTTCTGAATCTGTACCACAGTGAATGCGGCAGGGGAGACAGCCCTGGACATGGCCAGGAGGCTGCAGCACATCCAGTGCATCGAACTGGTGAGACCTCACTCATATTTCACAGAATATAAGGGCGGCACCAGTAATCAGAGGGTCGGCGGTTTGAATCCTGCCGTTATGTCCTTGGGCAAAACACTTCACTCACCTTGCTTCCAGTGCTATTCATACTGGTGTATGAATATTTGGTGGTGGTCAGTCTGCCCCAGGTGTAGGTCACCACCACCAGTGTGTGATAGGGAATAATGGATTCAGTGTAAGTGCTTTAAGTACGTAGAATAGAAAAACCAAGTGTGTTATAAGTTTTTTTTCTTTCTTTCTTCTTTTTTGCTTTTTTTGCTTTTTTTTTCTCCCTCTCTATAATAAGTTTTATTACAACAAATTCATGAGGTCACTTTGACATCAGAATTGAATATTGAAATATCTACCAGAAATGAAACACATCTTCAACAGATAGAAATTTAACCCTTTATAGATCACTCACAGAAATACTGTGATTTAAAATTTCAACCTTAGTGTGTTATTGGTGGACATGACAAGACTTTATTACTTTGGTGAAATTTTTTTTCTCTTTTTTTTTATTGTCATGTAGAAAATCAGGGTCAGTGAATTCACCAGGTTGGTTTGCCATCGGAATTTAAGACCAAATTTACAAAGGAATCTAATTTAAGAACGAATTTAGGAACAGATTTAAGAAGGAATTTAAGAACAAATACATGTCTAATATTTACAGTTTGAACAAATACTTTGTGTTGGAGCTAGTGAGTGTGAAATTTGAGTGGGAATACAGTTAAGAACAAATTTAAGAACTAATTTAAGAATTAATTGAACAAATTTAAGAGCAATTGTAAGAAAGAATTCAATAACAAATATAAGAAGGAATTTAAGAATAAATAAAAGAACAGTACTTACTCATGCTTTGAACAAACACTGTGTTTGTGTGTTACAGTTGGAAGTAGGACAGAGTGGAAAGTTTGAGTGGGACTGAGATTGGTTTTGGAATTTAAGAAGGAATTAAGATCAAATGGAAAAGGGAATGCAAGAACAAAATCAAGAAGGAATTTGAGAGACTTAAAAACAAATTTAGACAATCCCTAAAACATGTTTGGTGATGTATTTCAGATGTATTATTGGTAATGTAAGAAAAAATGATAGATATTTGGTGCAGATTAGAACCACCTACAACTAACGACTGGATACAAATAGTGAATGGAAGATTCTGACCCATAGACTGAGGACTCTAGAAGAACAGTGTCAAGATAAATGGAAGAAATGGACAATTTTCATTTCACCATCACATTACTAAAACCACTTATGGTCAGTGTATCCCAAATGTCCTTCATGTTTGTTTTGCAATATACAGAAATCAAACTATAAAACTAAAGTTTAAAAAAGAACAAATTTAGGAAGAAATTCAAGACGGAATTTAAGAAGAAACTTTGTAGCCAATTTAGGAACAATATTTCATTAGACTAAACGCTGTGTTTGTATGTTACAGTTGGAACTAGCCCAGAGTGGGAAGTTTAACTCTCAGATCCATGTGGAGTTCATGTGGGAAACCCAGTCTCAGGAGTTCTATGACAGCGAGGATGACCTGGATGAGAGGGTAACAACACACACTGTCGGAAAAAACAGCCTGTACAAACTTAGACGTATAATGCAGGGATTTTCCACATCAGCTCCATCTTTCAATGTGGAAAAAACCCACAAAGGAACGTCTGCGAATGAACTCCGTGCTGCTGTCTTTCAGGTGAGCCCACAGACCAAGAACCACCGCTCTCCTCTTCCTTCAAACGGGGGAGGGGCCTTCACCCGCTGGAGTGTGGCTAATGGTGCCAATGCTACGGCGGGAAGCAGACCCTGTCAGACCTATGAGAACCTGGACTTTCTCTATAGGAATCCTCCAACCAACAGCGCCCCCTCTGGACCATGTATGCCACCACCACTGCCAGCTAAATCTATTCAGAGAGGTACGCTACTCTGACAGGCAGACAGAAATAAGTAGATAATAATAAGTCGATTATTTTGGCTATTACCATATTACAATAGTAATTAGTTACAAGGAAAATTAGATTTATTCTACTGTGACATTCTTTAAATGCAGACAGTTATGCAGGCCAAGGACACCGACAACTGGAGAGAAAACAGGACATTAGTGAGGCCGTCACGCACACTTAGAACCAATATAGTTCTAATAGTTTAGGATTTTTCATTATAGTTTAGTTTTATTTAGTTTTGACTTTTTTTCTGTAATTCAGTTAGTTTTAATTCGTTTTTAGAACAGGTCTCCTAGTTTTTATTAGTTTTCATTTTTTTTCTAAATGCTTAGTTTTAGTTTAGTTTTAGTTTGTTTTTGTTTTTTTTATATCTTTTATCGTCTTCTCCATCGTATTCAAATAAATCCCATACAGGACTCTACTGCTTTCTCCCAACTTTAGTCTCCATGTTTCCAGGTAGAGAGGGGACCAGAAGACGACTATAAACCACAAGTGACGGACCGTTAAATATCATATGGTGCCAGCAGCTAAAATAGATTGAGGGAAATAAATCGATTTCAAATCAATCCGACATTGACAAAGACGAAAACGAAGGGAATTTTAACCGTAATTTTTATATGTTTTAGTTAGTTTTGTAAGCATACAATACAGTTTCAGTTAGTTATTGCTTTTTTCTTTTAATTATAGTTTTTATTTATTTCAGTTAACGAAAATGTTTTTACAATTCTAGTTTTCGTCATTTTGTTAGTTTTCATTAATGATAATAACCTTGTTGGGAAGGCACTGTGTCCATCGTCTTCAGTGTCATCTTTGTTAGCAATTTCTTCATCTTCTCTGAGTAAACTACTGGTCAGATTCATTTCACATGTTTTAAGTCTCTTCCTTGGGACAATGTCTATAAAGTTTGTTCACAATTTTAAGAAATTGAGATTTTTTGTATTTTTCTACAAATTTTTTAAGTATTAAATATTTGCCTTTACTTATAAAGGGTCATATTTTGGTGGTTTATAACATGGAAGTGGTTACAGATATCAATATAGTTCCTATTTATCACTGATAGAAGTCATATATGGACTTTGACTGAATGTGTTGAGTTCCCCTCCAGTGAAAGTACCACCCACTTCTATTTAGAGATCTCCTGCATCCACACCACAGGACTCTAATATAGAACAGAACCTGACAACCTCACACATTCAATTTGTTAGTGATAGGTATATTATTTTATTTTTTATTTTATTTAACTATACCTAGCTTAAAGATAGGGCAAATTATATCAGTTTCCTATAATTTCTTTCCTCTTCTATTTTCTATTGCAGTTTCATTAGATTTATTTTTATTATTATTTAGTCTTAGTTTTTTGTCAAGAGAAAAAATATGAAACATCTAGATAAGACTCTTCGTGGGTATTTCTGAAATGTATTTGTATTTGGGCTATGTAATATATTGAATTAACCTGTTTAATCGAGGTTCTGCTTTCTGAATGTTATGAAAAATCACGAAATCCAGATAATTTTTCTAGATACCTGTCTTACTCAAAAACTCCAAATGGCAGTGAACATGACAGTGAACAATCCATAAAAAGAAACAGCTTTATAATAACTCCATTCACTCAGTAACTGACTGAAGTTTTAGTCATATTTTGCTCCATAATCGTCCCACTTCAGTCGTACCTTTTATCCCTACGCAGGTCGCTCGGACCCTCAGATCTCGGTGACCACTCAGGAGGTCAACCCCATCCCCAGACGCTGCTCCAACCCGGCCTCCCACTCCTGCAGTCCGCAGACTCAGCCCAGACACAGCCCTCCCTCTCCAAATACCGACAATCACAACCACGGAGGGAGACCGCCCAAGTCCCCCCATGGACAGACCGGTCTGCTCCGGGGACAAAAGCAAACCTGGGACAGCCAGTCTGGGGCCGGTTCTGGGTCTCAAACACCAGTGTCGCCTCAGAACCACATAGGGCCTGTAAGGTGAGACAGACTGGTAACACAGTGTGAAAATAAAATTAAAAGCTGATATCCCATAAAACTATTGTAAGAACTACCTGAACTTCTAAAGTGTGTTTTACAGCATCATATTTTTAAAGTTTTGGTGCAGCAGAATTAAAGTCTTCACACATTGGAAGTGTTTTTTTGTGCAATTTATCTTATCTTATATTTTTAAAGTATTTTCACCCAGAACATAAATGTTACACAGTGAAAAAGCAACATTTTTTTTCTGATATTTCACAACACAAATAAAGGTGAGACGGATAAAAAAAAATGGTGAAGATAATGAAGCAGATAATGTCAGAACAGTGAGGACTTTCTATATCCTGGTCGTCACAAGAGTCAAATATGTCTAATAATACTGAACATTCTCATTTTTTATCGAGCAAATATCATTGCTGATATGAATAGTTTTGATGCGGGTGAGTATTTTGTTTTAGTTGAGTTTATTATTTTATCTAACAGGCCATGCACAACTCTTCTTTTGAGCCAGTGTTAGCGATAAGCTAATGTGCATCTGTGTTCCCTGAGCTGGAGAGGACACATTAAAACACACCTAGACCGTAGAGAGATAATGTATAACACAAGACAATCTAAAATGCAATATTTCAACACATGGCATACAAATTTATTAACAAAACAGAATCAAATTTCCTTAAAAATAACATCAAGAGGCCAGTCAGTGATCACAGGTTTGGTTTGTTTTCAGACATATTTTCAGTGTCTTTTTAAAGATAGTCAGGATGGAGGAGTCTCCAATACTTTTGCACAATGGACTTTTTTAAAAATTTCTTTATTATTTAACCTTTATTTAACCAGGAAAAAAATTCATTGAGTTTAAAAATCTCTTTTTCAAGAGTGTCCTGGCCAAAACAGCAGCAGCGGAAGTTACACTAAATAGAAATCACAGTCATGTCAATTTTAATGTGCATATATATGCACATTGAAATTGACATGAAACACAAAAGTCAGTTCTAAAACCATACATAAAACACTAAACTAACAACATGCAAATAGAACTCCATCGGTAATTTAAACAGTTTTGGGGAAGCTACTTTGGAAGCATAGCTTGTAAAACTACAAGTAGTTCAGCATGGGCAGTAGTTCAACAAACTACATTTCTACCCCTGGAGAAATGTAAAACTACGGCTAGAAAAAGTAGTTTTAGCAACTGCTTTTTATTTTCAGCATTAAATTGAGAATGTACATGTGGTGTATATGAAAACATGGCCATGGTTGGGGCGGCATCTCACTATCAGGGGTGGCGCTGGTGGGAGGGTTGTCCATGGTGGTGACACCCACACAACGTTAGTAATGATAAATGCACATGTGCGAAGCATTCAAGTGATGCCAGGGCAAACCAATCAGAGGCAGCGTTGGCTGTGATGTCATGACATGATCACGCCTTCAAAGCAATTCAGGAAGAAAGAAAAAGGGACTGTCTTGCGTTCAATGGTGAAATACAATTTATATTACAAAAAATAAATCTTAAAAAAAAAAAAAACGACTTAATTTTATGTTGTTGCCCAAAATTGTAGTTTGCAAAATGAGTAGTTAAACTACAAAATTACCCAAAAAAAACTTGAACTATTTGACACAGCACAAAATATGAATGTAGTTTAACTACCAGCAAGTTACAGCAAAATGTAGTTTAACTACATGTAGTTTAAGTCTCCACAACACTGAATTTAAAAGGTAGTAAAAGTATACAACAATGTTCCTTAAAAGCATCTCAAAGCAGAAGCCGATTCAACAGTTAAACTTTTGCATCATTTATGCTTCCTGCTCCTGGTGTGTAAAGGCCTTAAAAATGAAAAGTAAACTGACTGGAGTTCCTCTTAGTTTTAATGATGATTTAATCAGGCTTGAAATGAAACCTCCATATGATAGACATCATGTGTCTTGTTCCAGTTCAGAGAAGACCACGTCGTACCGCCGCACCAGCAGCGGAGGAGGAAACCAGGGGAAGTGTGGGGTGTTGTCTCCCACCTGTGTGGGCAGTCAGGAGGAGCTGTACTGCAGCTTAGTGGGAAACGGTCCTGGACTCAGCCCGTCTCCAGCTCCAGCGTCTTCATCCTCACCCGCAGTGACCTCTGCCCCACGACCGCGGAGGAACGCCATGGTACGACCACAAAGGCACTTCAGTCTGTTTATGGATTTAAGATTCCTTTTATTGTCATATACAACGAAATTCTGATGCACTTGTAAAAAATGGTAATATAAGGAAATATACAATGCAAAAAATGTAAATGTTAAAAGCAGTGGAAAAAAAAAAAAAAAAAAAAAAGACACATTTCACCCCTCTCCCATTCTGTCAAGTCACACATTCATACCTAGTTAAAGAGCAGAGGACAATGAGAGGTAAATACAGTAGATATTGCACATTTTAGATATGCATTATTGCACATTGTTGATTATTACTTCAACAATCAGGTTATGTTTTAGCTAGCGTTGGTTTGTTTGTTTGTCTGTCTGTGTGCAAGATAACTCAAAAGGTTATGGACGGATTTGGATGAAAATTTCAGGAAATGTTGATACTGGCACAAGGAACAAATTATTAAATTTTGGTGGTGATTGGAGGGGGGGGGGGGCACTGATCTGCCTTGGTGGAGGTCTGCGCTCTCTGAGTGCGTTTCTACAGGGTGTCCCATAAGTCTCCATACATAGGAAAAATAAATGTTTCTTGACATAAACCATTTTTATTTATATAATATGCTCTATATGGCTGCCATTTTGTCGGGAACACATTTCAATGTGTGTCTGCTGAAGAACTATAAAGAAGAAATATAAAGAAATACATGTTAGAACCATATATATGTATGGAATGTATTATGTCTCCTATGTATGGAGACTTATGGGACACCCTGTAGTTATTGCATGTTTTTATTTATTGCAGAGTTCAGTGTAATGATTGCTCTGGCGTAGAAGCTGTTTGCTAGTCTTGTCGTCTGTGCTCTGATGGTCCTGTATGAGGGGGAAGATCAAACGGTTTATTAATTTATCATTTATCTAAGTGTATTGACTGAGAGTTCTGCAGATTACACTGGACTAAACAAAAACTTTCCATAAACTGTTACTAGCCTGGCAATAATGATGCTTAAAGCTGCCTCATATTATAAAAAATACCATTACTATTTGTCTTAAAAACACTGATATGTGATTTTTTTTTTCCTTATTGCTCTCCCACCATCCTCATATTTGCTTTTCTCTGGAAAATCCAAAAAGCCTGTGAGATTTCACAGTGGATATAAATTTGCTGGAGACTCACTGAGAAATATACGACACCTATACATGTCTCCTGCAGGTTTCTGGCAGCCGGCCTCATCACAAACGTGTCAAGGCATTAGTGGACTGCAGAGCCGTCAGTGCAGAACAACTGGCCTTTTTCAAAGATGAGATCATTGTGGTCACAGCCACTAATGACCCCCACTGGTGGGTAAGTGTAACTACAACTGCTTCCACTCAAGACACCATTTCATTTAGTCTTTGGGTAGAAAATGAAAAATGTTACACGTTCATATTGTAAATTATGTATTTTTTTCTTAACAGGTTGGTCACATAGAAGGCGACTCATCTAGGAGCGGGACTTTTCCTGTCAACTACGTCCACAAACTGACAGACTAAAGGGAAATGGAAATATTCAAGTACTTATGGAGCTAGAGGACGCATGAAATGCTTACAGGAGCCTCATCCTTCTCACATAGTGGAATATATCTACAGGAGAGGACAGTGTCATCCACCTGAATCTAACCTGGATCTACTTAAACCACAAAGTTTCAATTTATGAACATTACAACAGGATACATGGGGATAAATTGCACTTTTAAGACTTTTTAACTCCTGGAAATCAAGAGGGGAACTGAGAACTTTCATCACCTCTCAGCCCAAGGACAATATTTCCCCTGTTGATCTACCTTTAACATGATGTTCCAGCTTTTTTTTGTTGTTGTTTTTGTATCCATGAACCACTACACATTGGTACGAATGCTTGTTTTTCACATTGAATTTCTAATGTACATTTAAAGTTTAGCGACAAATAGTTTTGCAGCTGTTTAACTTGTCTACACTGATCTAGGATCTGTGCTTTGAATCAAAATCTAGCTGCAGGGCAAAACACTATAAAGCACTTTAAACTAATACGAACTAATCTGGTAACACTGATAATAAGGGTGCATTCATTAAAATTAATAACGCAGTAATAAACATCTATTAATATTTATTATTACTAAAGTTCATGTTAACTTAGGTGTTAACAACATAGAGTAAGATTCAATCATTAAACATTAATATAAGAAAATTGTATGATAAGGGATGTAGAGACATATTCACCATCTTATTCCACATGTGGAATTCATGCCCTTTGAGTTAAAAAAATAAGGCTGGACTGTTGATCAGTTACAAGAAATAGACTAAAATTAGCATTTAAACAGACAAGCAGTTCTAAATCGACTGTTTAGTGTTTGACAAAGACACAACATGAGATTTCCACAACATGTCCCTGTTTCACAATAAGAAATGAAGGAATTCTGTCCATTAAAACAGGGCCTTTAATTTGAAAGGGTGACAGGAAGTGTTGTTTGATTAATTTGGTTAATTCTTTCGAGAAATTCAGGAATTTCTGCAGGGCTATAGACATTTACTGAGTCTAGTTTCATATAAATATATGTCAAAGCATGTCATGGCCAAAAATAATTCACTGTTTAACTTCAGCAAACAGGAAAATGAAATTAATGTAGTATGTGAACACTTATTAACTTCTTACATTAGTACTTTAACATGTAAACTATGAAATGTTAAAAAGATCCATTTAACCTTTATTGTAAGTTCTACTTAAAGGGGTCATATTTTGCTAAACCCACTTTTATTAGTCTTTGGTTCATTTATTTGTGTATTTGGACCCTAATAGTTCAGAAAGTTTGAATTTGAACCCTCCAGGTGCTGCAAAGCTATCTTTATATTCATTTTGGCAAAAATTGAGTGGATTTCTACAACATGTTTTAATTCCTTTTTAATTTATGTTTTATTACTTGTTACATCATGATATTTGCACATATAAGATCAAGACTTCCGACGAACATTTCTCTGAGTACGACATAATTGTTTACCAGCAGTAGTGGTTGTAGTCCATACTGAAAATATGTCCAAATTTTGAGCCGATTACCTAAAATGTTCAGTTGTCGGTTGTATTAATGAACACAGAACAGCAGTCAACAACCTGGAGGGGGTGGGGTCATGTGCATTTAAAGGGCCAGCGCTCAAAACGACCTTTCTCGTGTCATAAATCAAAAATATTGTTGAAGATGGACCTGAGGAGTTGAATTAATGAAGAATTCAGATCCAAGCATAGCATTTACAGTTTATGGAGACCACAGGGAAATGTTAAAAAATGCATAATTCCATTTAAAATTAAGCAAAATATCACTCCTTTAATGCAAATTCATGTAAATGGTGAATAAATCAATACCTTAGTTAACATGAACACAATAATAAATGATAATAGACACAATTGCTGATTAACTGGTTGGTACTTATGTTAATTAATATTCCTTTATTACAAAGTGTTACCATAAATCTTCTGAAATGTGGCAGATTTTCTAAGGTGTCTGTTGCCAGCTCCTGCACCAGGAGGTACATGATGTTTGTTCCAAATAAAAACTGTCTAGTCCTCAGTGGCTCAGTGCCGACCAGTCTGTCTCCAGCAGAACGGCAGGCGTCTGGACGGCCTGTGGCGAGATACGAGACTTTAGATCAGCCATGTTGAATGTGGGCGCAGTGCAACGGCTGCACAGAGAGCGGAGGATCCAGTTTCCTGTGGCTCCAGGCTTCTGTCTCTGGAGAAACCTGGAATAATGACCGTGTGCGGGAAGAAAAAAAGACCCTCTGTTCTACCAGGAAATGGCACTCAAAGAGGGCTTGTGGGTAACAGCTCCCCGATGCAGTAATTTGTTCTGTGAACACACACTCACTGTGGGCACGTGTGCATCACACCAGCTACACACACACACACACACACACACACACACACACACACACACACATACACACACACAGAGCTGCCAGTGGGATTTATGGACATAGAGGGAAGAAAGGAAAGGTGTTACCTGAATGTAACACATGTCGGCAAACACAAGATCCTGTACATACTTATCTGAACATGTCCACTGTATATATGTACTTTTGTCTTATTGCTTCTACATTATAAACATTGTATTATTACACTGTTACCTATGTTTCTTATTTGATGTGGTTGTTTTTTGTTCATTTTTTTTGTGAATAGCTCAGAGGGAATTAAGAGATGATGCATATAATACATCATCGGTGATAAATGGACTCTGGACATTTCTGAGACAATCCACACAGCAGGTTTTTTTCCCTTTCAATCATTCCTACACTGCAAAAAATGTCTAGAAATCAGCCTAATATATCTGGTCATATTGGCTTATAGCAGTGGTTCGCAACCTTTTTTGACTCCTGACCCCAGACATTCAAAATGGAGACATTTTTCTGCTAAAATTAATTTGTTTTTGATCATGTAATAGTTTGCTATACTATGTTGGAAATAAACGTTAATTTTAGACGACATTTAGTCTATATAATGTATATTATTATGGACGGAGGCAGAAAAGCCAGGTGTAGATTACTCCACAAAGTGAGAATTTGATTTTCCTATGTACAGTCAGTCCAGCTTGGATTTACAAGGCTGACAGTTAACCCTTTCATGCACACTGGTCACTACAGTGGACAGCTGTTCAAAAGTGTTCTCTTGTATATTCATGAATTTTGTGGTTTTAGTTCCATATCAGCCAACACAGTGGACGCTTATGCATCATCCCAGACACTGCAATTCATACCATTACTGTAACTTTGTTGTTTTAGATAAACCTGATCTGCAGTAATCTTACTTGAGAGGAAAAAAGGTAAAAAAAAAAAAAAAAAAGTGCTTATTGTTATTAGACTGTAATTAACAGGTTTTTTTGCATTTTATGTCCATGCAGGTATGTTAAAATGTGAGAAAACATCAGATTAGCAGCATTAAAAATGTTTTTATTTCATAGTTTTCACACAGTTTACAAGTTTCTTTGGTTCTAAAACAAAACGCATGGTGTCCAGCTGAGTGGACATTTTTGTAACTCCATAAAAATAGGCAAAAAAACCCAATAGAATTGTTATTTTTATGCCTAAAGAGGGATAAAAACATTCAGGAAAAAAATCTTGATTAAGGTTCTCATAATTCATGCGTGAAAGGGTTAATACTGAAAAAAAACAAGAACTCAAACTATGAATTATGAAAGAGCTGCAGCATCTGAAACTGACCACAATGAACATTTGACAGATAAACAGTACCACAGTGCTTCAGTTTCAGCTTCACAGTTTGTCATGTCTGTCACCATATATATATATTTTTTAATTAGTTTTTATTCTCATCAATTACTAGAAATTTCAGGCGACCCCATTTGAATTCCAGGTGACTCCTCGTGGGGTCCCGACCCCAAGGTTGAAAAACACTGGCCTATAGGGACAAAATACGGTATTCAAAATCTGACAGGACATTTTAGAGACAATTTAGTGTTGCTAAATGACCCACATTTTTACTTTTAAATTCATTTTTGCTTTAGTTGGACCATAAGGGATTATCCAAAACAAGAAGCGACTTTATATTGAAATAAATGTTGGAATGGCAATCAATAAAGTTCACTCTCTGACGGGACATTACTGTGTTTTGACCCTATATTGACCAAAAAAATCTGCCAAAAAATTGGGGGCTAGAATTCTTTAAACAAGCAAAAAAGGTCTGTCAACTAAAAAATCATAGTATGCCTTAAAATTAGAGAAAAATGCTAGAATTTTAGCAAACAGTGCTTAGTACAAGAAATAAAATCAGTCATTTAAGACAATTACTTTAAATGAGGAATTTTAGTCTCTGGCTGAGCTGGATGTACGAATTTAAGTCTGAAAATAAGAGGAACAGTTAAAAAAAAAAAAAAAGGTTCTTGTCATTTCTTAAGATTTTAAAATTGACAAGTTGTGCAAGTGGTTTCAGTCTGAAAATAAGGAAAACAATCTGGATCCTTTGATGGGATCATTTGCCAAATATTGCCAGATCTTGTTACTAGTAAAATCTGGCTTGACATGAGCTGGAAAACCTTATTAAAGAAAAGTTAGATGTATTTTTTTTTAACATTTTTCGTACCAATTTCTTAGCAAGCTTTTTTCTATTTAGATGAAAAACAAGACAAAAAATAAAAAATAAGGCTTTTTTCACTTTCGTAGAAACCACTTTTTGCAGTGTAAATGTATAAAAATCGATGTGTCCGTTCACTCGTCCCTGTTTGTGCTGAGATTCTCATGATAAAAAAAAGTTGTCAGAGGATTGTAAATGTAAACAATAGAAAACCGGTTCATTTTATTATGAGTCCGTTTGTAAGCACGTCAAATAAAACATCTTTTTAGTCAAATTTTAGGTGATTTTTTTTTTTTTTATCCAGAATGAGAAGGGTGGCTGTTGTTACTGGCTGCAATCCAGATACAGACCAAAGGTACAGAGTTCTTTACGGCCACTTCTAGCACATATTGCTTGAATTATTTAGTTAGTGTGAGGACGTATAAAAGCACTTCCAAGTAATGTGTTACAGGCACAGAATGAAACTGGTGGTTTTTGCTGCCCTTTGCACAGCGTTTGGACAAATGGAAATGGTTGAATGCTCTCACTTTGTATTTTTGTAAATTTAGATTTCCACTACAATGGTCTTACTGGTAACTAAAACCATTTTTACTAAAATATTTGTCAGTTCTGTTGCTCTAAATGTTAATGTCAGTGTGCTAATTTTCTAAATGGTAACTCATATTTTCATTGTCACTGCAGTTTGTCTGAGCAATAAACACAACAAAAATAAAACCTGAAATGTGATGAATTACAAAACATATACGTTACATCTTTGGATTTTCTGTACATATGAAAAGAGTACAGGCTGTTATTATGGGTGTGGACAACTGAGATATTGTCCACATTGCATTCACACTGGAAATCAAATATAATTAACCCATAAAGACCCAAACATCCACTGGTAACCAAAAGCATCTACTGATCTAAACTGTTTAATACCTGTTGATCCACTAATCATTATCATTATATGTAAATAATTGGTGTAAAATGCAGTTAGTCGTCTTTTCACAGTCATCAGAGGTGTTTCTGTAGTTACCATGGAAACACCGTCATCTTCTACAACATTGATTCACCAGTAAAACCCATAAAGTTGGATCAATGACAGTGGCTGGACACACTATATTTATGTTCAGTTATTATTATATTTGCTGAAAAAATCACTTTTTCTACAGTTTTTGATATAAAGTTTTAATATAATAACCTTTGAATTTCCAAAGTTATCATGAACATCAGCTATAAAAATATAGGAAAATACATCATTTACAGTGAAAATGAAAAAAATACAAAATGCAGAGGATAATGATATAATAAATGATGGTAAATCACTTAAGAAAGGTTAAATAGAGAGAAAAAACATTTGGGAATGACCAGAAAAGTAACATGGGTTCATGCATTTCTTCACATTTTTCCACATCCATGCACATGCATGATGTTAAAGTGTCTTATTTATGTCCTTGCAGGTTTTGGTGCTTCAGGGGTCCAGCGGCCCCATGCCCAAAGCCGTGATCAGTGCACTACATGCAAAACAAAAAGGAAAATAAGTGCTTTAACTAAAAACAAAAAACAGACACACAATTCCAAACTAGGTGCACGCTAGCCCTAACCCTAACCCACATACATGGAAATGTATGTGCAAACTGACAATAGAAAAAAAAAATCAATATATAAAAAAAGACTGATAGGGAAAAATAAAAATCCTAAAAAGGATTTCATGGGAAAAATAAACCCCCCCCAAAAAATTACTGGGAAAAATAAAAACCATAAAAAAGATTTACTGGGGGAAAAAAAACAAAAAACAAAAAAACATAGAAAAGATATACTGGGAAAATAAGAAACCATAAAAAAAGATTTACTGGGAAAAATAAAAACCATCAAAAAAAATTTAATGGAAAAAATAAAAACCATAAAAAAGATTTACTGGAAAAATAAAAACCATAAAAAAGATTTACTGGGGGAAAATAAAAAACCATAAAAAGACCGAGTGGTAAAAATAAAAATCATGAAAGAGATTTAATGGGAAAAAAAAAAAAAAAAAAAAGATTTATCGGGAAAAATAAAACCATAAAAAAGATTTAATGGGAAAAATAAAAAACAACAAATAAGATTTACTACTATACTATACTATATTAGACTAGACTAGACTAGATTAGACTAGACTAGCTCCAGCTGTTCTACTGGTTAACAGTTCTAGTTCAGTTCTTTGTGCATCCATTTGTCTCCCCTTACTTCCCCCTTCTTCCCCTCTCCTCCAATCTCTCTCTCTCTCTCTCTCTCTCTCTCTCTCTCTCTCTCTCTCTCTCTCTCTCTCTCTCTCTCTCTCTCTCTCTCTCTCTCTCTCTCTCTCTCTCTCTCTTCTCTACCTCCACCTGCTCTCTTTAACCCCTCTTCTCTTTCTTTAACCCCAACTGGTCAAGGCAAATTATCATCCTACTGATGACCCCCACCAAAATGGTTTTAAATACCTTACATATCATTAAGTGCCTTTGGGATTAGTAATACCTGTTTTTAAGTTAATTAAATAATTGGACCAAATGATGATAGGTTAGGGTTTGAGCTAGGGTTAAGGCTAGGGTTAGGGTTAGGGTTAGGGCTAGGGTTAGGGCTAGGATTAGGGCTAGGGCTAGGATTAGGGTTAGGGCTAGGGTTAGGGCTAGGATTAGGGCTAGGGCTAGGATTAGGGTTAGGGCTAGGGTTAGGGTTAGGGTTAGGGTTAGGGCTAGGGTTAGTGTTAGGGTTAGGGCTAGGGTTAGGGTTAGGGTTAGGGCTAGAGCTAGGATTAGGGTTAGGGCAAGGGTTAGGGCTAGGGTTAGGGTTAGGGCTAGGGCTGGGGTTGGGGTTAGGGTTAGGGCTAGGGTTAGGGCTAGGATTAGGGCTAGGATTAGGGCTAGGGTTAGGGTTAGGGCTAGGGTTAGGGTTAGGGCTAGGGTTAGGGTTAGGGCTAGGGCTAGGGTTAGGGGTAGGATTAGGGTTAGGTTTAGGGCTAGGGTTAGGGGAAGGGTTAGGGTTATGATGATGGTAATTTATTGATCCGTCCCATTTAAGATTAAAATTAGATTTAAAATTAATCTAAAATTAATTTTACATCCATGATTGTTAATATTTCCAGTGTAATTTTTGCATTTCATAAATTCATCCCATGGCTCAGATATGACCCTTTGACAGTCCAGCTGTGGCTTGTGGGCCGTATGTTTGACATCACTGTTCTGTGAGAACAAACCTAACATATGTTCCATTTTCTACTCAACATTCACTGTCCTTTTGGAGTTACAGGGTTTACACAGATCAATTCCAAAACAGAAACTGGGTAAATATAAGAGTAAAAACAGAAGCTTTAGAAAAACAAACCCTGTATTTTTGCATTTTTCCGTGTCACATAGGCATGTTTCCATCCTCATCCTCCTGACCTATTTTCTATGTCACTGTTAAAACTCCGTCTCCATCCATCTTCCGTGCCAATCCGTCCTGCCTCATCCGGATGTTTAGCCCTGACCGTCCGCCCTGCAGGCAGGATGATGAAACTCCAACCTGTCACTTATGTAACCGGCCACCTCACCATCCGTCAGAGTAAATGATGCTGCATGTTACGTCCTTTTCTCCTCTGCCCGCTGACTGACACACACACACACACACACACTAGGGCACTAATACAACTTATACAACAAACATTCTCAGAAATATGGTTAGAAAACATACAGTAACTATATTTATCCACTAATGGATGCAGACACTATGCAGCTATAATTTAATGAAATGTACACACCGTATAGGATCATCCATAAAAGCTTTCACTAATCTCTGGATTTATCTGGTTTCAAGTGAAAAAGAAATGTGTTGTGGCGCCATTATTAGCATTTTTTGTATACGTTTGTCTGCATATGGGTTCTCTAATCTCTCAAATAAAATATAATAGAGGATGTTGTAACTTTCTAATGCCCTACATGCTCACATCTGTCTGTCTAAAACCTTTCTGCGTGGATAATGCTTTTCATGAAGAGAGCAACAGCAAAAACATCAGCTTAATGCAACTTCACAAATCCTGTCTTTGAATGAGTAGCGCTTGGAAATAGGATCCATTTCCAGTCATTTCTGCACTTTCTATCTGAGTGGATGGTTATCTAACTTCCGTGCGACCAGATAATCAACCAGGGATGGAGAAATGAATGAAAAAAAAAAAAACATGGAGTAAGGTTTGATAAATGTGTGTACCTTTTTTCACAGTTTGTTCTTTTCCTGCATGCGGCTTTTTCTTGCATCAAGGAGCCGTGTTCTGCTGATGGAGCACTATGCCGCTGTGCTGCTGTGGGATGCTTCAAGGTGACCCTAATACTTCCTAGACCACCCACACAAACTGCAGAAGATGTAGAGATGTGGTGCAGAGTTTCTTTTTAATGAGACACTTTGGCCTGAATGTGTCAGTAAGAAAAAAAAAAAAAAAAAAACTGCAATGTTCCAGTTATTTAATCCATTTATTCTAGTAATTCAGCCTATTTTACAAAATCTAATAATGCTTCAAATTAAACCTAACTTTGAATATTTACATAGTACATTGTCGCTCTGTGCTCAAGTAAGTGATAGTGTCAAGAAAATTACACACATGGTAGCAAATAGAAGCAGAAAACAGCAGGACATTCATTCTTTCACCGCGCGGCAGAAAAGCAAAAGCATTTCAAGCACGATAAAGAGGTTTAGAGACAAACCACTTCCATTTAATCCAACTTTTTTGTTTCTTTCTGAACAAAATCTAATAGCCATAAATAGTGCGGCTGCAATTTTTGCACATTTCCGTTTTGTTTCACACTTGAATGTGAAAGCGAATTGTCTCCAAACCTCCTGTCAGCACAGATTTATATAAGATAAACCTTACATTCATACTAAAGTAGAATATACAGCATTCAGTCACCGAAAAAGCATGATCAGCCAGCGGATAAAGGTAATAAACACACCTGATTGAAGGTAAAATAAACCTCCTGTGCTTTTTCCACCAAAATATCTATAGTAACATAGGACACATAAACACAAAGTATTAAAACATTCAAAGGAGAGTCAAAAATCCAAAAGTTTGGACCTATTGTTGGAGAATTGAGTCAGTAAAAGCTCGCTGGAGTTGGACTAGTTTAGTCATTGCACCAAGTATTACTGCAGGGACAAAAAATGGAAGTAAGTCTCATATTTCAAGAAAAATGTCATATTGTTATGACTGTAATTCTGAATATTCTGAGAATAATATTGTAACATTGACTCTGTCCCTACCTCATAGCCAATCATTTCAATTATATTCAGTTATTTTATCAACATTATTATTTTTGTCCCCTTTTTCTCTTGGTTTTTAGCCTTAGATTTTGCATATTCATATTTACAATTCACAAACTTACTCTCACACATATCTGCATCATTGTTTTTCAAATGTTTCTTTATTGCTGTTTTTAATTATGCCTTGCATTATTATTATTATTATTATTATTATTATTATTATTATTAAGTTTATATTTTAAGAAAACGTTATCATATTACAGGAATAAAGTTGCAACATTTTGAGATTTTTTTTTATCCCACCTCTGAAGGGGAGGCAAGGGGTATTGTTTTTGGTTTGTATGGTTCTTTGTTTCTTTGTTGTTTGTTTGTTAACACTCTAACAGCAAAACTATTGGTTGAATTAATACCATATTGGGTTTATAGATTGCCAGTGACGAAGCATAGACGTCTAAAAATGCACTTTTTCTCATTGGCTTTTAGTTTAAGGAGTGAGATTTTTTAAATATTTCTTATGTTGTTTTTACCAGATTTTAAGTGGCGGAGGTTATGTTTTCATCGGGGTTTGTCTGTCTGTCTGTTTGTTTGTTTGTTTGTTCTTCTGTCTGTTAGCAAGATAACTCAAAAAGTTATGGACAGATTTGGATGAAATTTTCAGGAAATGTTAATACTGGCACAAAGAACAAATGATTAAATTTTGGTGGTGATCGGGGGGACTGGTCTGCGCTCTCCGAGTGTTTTTCTAGTTTGTCTTTGTTTTTATGACGGTTGTATTTTGTTTTTCTCAGCTCGCTTTGCACCCTGTGTTATTACTGTTTTGACAAATTTATTTCCTTGTTTTATGATTTGTGTACGGCACTTTGGCCAGCTGTAAAGTTCTTAAAGTGCTTTATAAATAAAGTTAGTATGGTATGGTAACATGGGAAAAGTAGGTCCAAGTGTCAATTTTCTAAAGAATTTTTAAAATCTTGTTTTTCTCCCATTTACTTATAACAGGCAAAATTTCACATGTCTGTAAAAACATCAATTTTGTTTCAATTTACTTCAAACTTGGCACATATATAGAGGCAATTGATATGCTGACATCAGCACATGCATAGACATGATGACATCAGCTGGATCGATGCCAAAATAAGCTACGATACGTGTGAGGGGCGGGGTTTGTTGTGCCATTTTATTTCTAGTATATGTCTTTAAAAGTTTACTAAAACTATTATGAATACCATCTACACCAAAACGCAGCAGCAGCAGCTCCTGTTTATATTTCATAACTTCCTATTCCTATTGAGACATGTCATACAAATAAAATTATGACTATTGTTGAAATATCAGATCTAGCTCCTCTAACATACATATCTTGGTTTGGATTTAAAAGTTAAAATCCCTCGTATCGAACTCATGGACCTCAAAATGCACGAGTTTTACCACCAACAACAGGTTCAAACAGCTGGATTACACTGTACATTCAGTGCTAAGAAAAAAACAGAAACACTTTAGTAACAATTAACTTTACATTCATTCTGCAAGTGGGCCCAGAGATCTTTGGGAAATGTAGTTCTGTTAGTCATTCATAGAAAAACACAAACGTACTGTGTATTTTTTTTCTGTTCAATGATAGTTCTGGATGAGGTTTATGATGGTCATGAGTTCACCAGTTTATCATCACCGTCACCTCAGGTATCATCGTTATATAATCGCTGCCAATGCACAAACACTGCATAAGGCATATGAGAAGCGTTGGATAAGTGAACAGTATATGTAACTATATACTGCACGTAGGACCATGAATACACGTTTAAGGCCTGTAAGACCATTTAGTTCTGCACAAGCATCCTGTTTGCCTACTGGATATTGTTTGGTATGCACAAAGACGGCAAAGCTGTGGTTCCCTTGGCCATTTGGAATGCTCCTAAAGTCAACATTCAACGAAGAGGTCGTCATGGCTATCATGTATCTAAAAGCTGATAATGTCAGTTACGCTCAAGCTTTGATTTTTGCTCCCAATGAACTCAAAGTGATCATTTAAGCCCTTGTTAAATTTACTAGATAACTCTCTCTCTCACCTCTATGCAATTAGCATCAATGTGCATAATTAATCTTCAGTCCTTCACATCTCATTGAACATGTTTTTGTCTCCTTTTTAGGGTTCGTGATGCAAGCAGCCGGTTCTCAGAGCAAAAATTCATCAATGGATTTTTCTCAGTAGAGACGAACAGACATATGCATTTGTAATTCATCTTAAATGATGCATTTAAGTGCCCCGGTCTTTCCAACCGTGGAGCGAATATCTAGAGTAAGTGATGACTTTATGGAAATCAGAGCGTTTTTACAGGCAAAGCATGTGCCTCTCTAATAAACATCCTCGTTCTTATTTGTTCTCCAGGAGCGAACAAAGCACCATCAGGGATTCTACTCTTGAAAGAAATCCCCTTTCAGTTTTTTTTTTTGGGAAAGTAGCACACAAAGATGGAATCTGACATGCATTCATACGTTGTCGTAACCTACAACGAACGCTGAGCTGAGCTGAGCTGAGATCGCACGCCATAACCTTCGAATGCCAAAAATAGATATATCCCTGGTGTACTGGCTATGCTTCGTACAAACACACAGACACAGAAACAGCAGAAGCAAGGGATTGGTGGAGCAGATGAATACGAGAGAGGCAAGTCACTACTAATCCAAAAAAAAGAAGAGAAAAGAGGGAGAAGAATTAGGCCAAAAATTAGCCAGATCTATATGTGGAAATCAGGTCACGGACAAACTGCATGTGAAGGGTGACGACACTATTACTGATCGATGTAGGAGGCAAATACAATCATTGGAGTGGAAAAGATGCTGGAATTCAGATAGATGCATGTTGTTATGGTTGTGAATAACAATTTCTGCCACTGTGTAGAGAAAAAAAGGTTTAAATAATACATTAGTATGCCCAAATAACGACCATATCTCAAATGTTCTCACAATAATGACACACTATTTTGAGATACTAAATCATTATTATTAGATCTTTTTCTCAACACTGTGGGCAGTAAACCAGCACAGCTGTTATCTGCACATTACAGTGGTGTCACCTCTTGCTAATAGTGTTGACACATGCACAGTGTACCGACACCAAGTCACAACCAGGAAAACAGCTTTTCGTGCATGGCTTTTAACCTACATCATCCAAATCAAAAGGCAAAAGCATCTCTATCTGCACCCACATAGCCAGTTATCGTACGTCATATGCACATTTTCTGCAGAAATAGTCGTTCCTAGATCCTTCAGCTCTCTAGGAGGGCTCTTCTGCTGGAGGTTATAGTGGAAGCAGATTGAGGAGTGGGAGATCGGTGGTTGCTAGGTGACTGGATTGAAAAAGAGGCCACAGGTGGAATTGTCCCAGTATGAACTCCCCTTCTCCTCTCTCCTTTTCCTTGTTTATTACACTGCCCGAAAAAAAGAGGTTGTTGTACGTGGACACAGGGTTTACAAAGAGGCCAAGGCACGTTTCTAAACTCTCCTTTTGTGCATCGTCTTTTCACGGAATTCTGCTCGGTCCTTGATTTTACATAACAATGCACCACTTCCTGTCATACTGCAGATTCACTGTTTCTTCTTATTTAGTTCAGAGGCAGCCTGTCTTGTTTCTTACTTCTTCTTCTTCTTCCCTCTAGCTCCTCATTTACTCCTGTATAAGCTCTTGTTACCTTGCACACGAGTCTCAACCTCTCCTCTCACATCACCTGAAAATGACTCATCTATGCAGCAAGGATTTTATATCAGAGAAACAATCAACCAAAGTCCCAAGCCATTAAAATTTGTAAGCAGCAAAGCATTTGTGGAAAAAAAAATGAAGACATGATATCCTACACATCAGACACAGTACTGAGTGGTTTGATCATGTTGGTAGCCAAAGAATTTCCTCAGAGATACACTGTTTGAGCTCCTTACTAGTATATGTGATTTTTTTTTTTTTTTTTCGTAGGCACTCTAAAGACCTGTAGGGCCAGCCTCAGGATACAAGAGCAGAAAGGTGGAAACCAGAGAGCAGCTGTGTCAATAAATGATAGCTAAAAGATGGAAGAGAATCCTTCCATAGCACATTTCTACAGCAAAAGCAGAAATGTGAGAATCTATTTGAGCTTCACGGGCCACGGGAGGCACGTACGGAGTCCGAGCATGGAGGAGAACACGATGGTGGGTCGGTGTTTCTTAAACCTCAGGCCTTTCTTCAGGCGCTGGGTACTTTCTGCTACGTACAGCTCCCCCTGTTGGGCTGAAGTGGATATCCTCGAAACAATCTCCCCGTGTACCACCACCTCCTGCTCGGAGCGAACGAACACCTCCCTGAGCTCCTCCAGCCGCCGTTCCATCTCTCGGATGACACGCTGGCGCTCCTCTACCTCTAGGAGACGCCGCCGGGCTGCCTCGAACTCCATGCTGGAGCTGGGGGTTACAAGCTTGGAGGAGGGGGCGGTGGCAGATGTGGATGGGGGTTCAGATGTGGCTAGCAGAGCCCCTGTTACCCTCCGGAAGTCTCCCATGGAAATGGAACGTCTGGTAGTCGGAGAGGGCAGCCCCAGGAGAGCAGAGGCGGATGTAGATGGTGGAAGTGGGGCAAGAGGAGATGAGGAGGAGGAGGAGGAGGAAGGAGAAGGTGCATCCGGTGGTTGGGGATATTCAATAGCTGGAGCCATGTCCTCGCTGGTGTCCTCCTGATGAGTGTCTGTTCGTCGACCCTTCATTGCCATTGCCAGCTTTGGTCCTGTATAATTCCTGATGTATCGCTGCTGTCCGTTCTGCCACTGTTAATGTGTTTTTTCCCAGTCTTCCTGTATCGCAGCCAAGCAGAGTGTGCGGAGATGTGCAGTGATGCAGCCTGGGAACTGCTCCATTCATTAATAAGAGATCTGAGCTGGGCTTCTATCTCGGCTGCCTCTGCGTCTGAGCAGGTTGTGATGGGGAGGAGCCTCCTGGCAGCTCATTGGCTGTCAAACTCAGCTGATGATTGGCCAGCAGCCTGCCGCTCCGCTGCTGCTGATGCTGGCAGCCTGTCGTGTCCTCCGTTCGACTGTTTTGCTTCAGCTGTGCTTTGATCAGCTGAGCTCACAGAAGCCAAGGAAAGCGAGGGCAGAGGTATCAGGTCTCCCTCCTGTTTGCTGATGCTGTTTCATTCTCCCAGGCTGCCGTGTCTCATACCAGCTGGTCTATCCATATTCCTCTTTCTCTGGTTGCCCCTAGCAACACTGTCTCGACATCAGATGGCAGAAGCAGGAGGGAGGGGATGATGCTTTCATTTCTCTCTCTCTCTTCATCACCTTCCTACTCAGCATTATCACTCTCTCCCAGTACACCTGTTCTCCCACAATCCCTCCTGTTTTTGACCCAAAAGCCTCTTTGTGCAAATTCTATGTCCTTCCATGAATTACAACCTACCAACCAGGGTGCACCTGACTTCACCCATGGATGGGTGGATGGATGGATGGATGGATGGATGGATGGATGGATGGATGGATGGATGGATGGATGGATGGATATTGTAATTCAAGTGGGCTGAGACTTCTGAACATATTTCTTTTTTCTGTTTTTTGGGCTGTAGAAATTCTACTTTTTCACATGTTGATTTTGGCTCATCACAGTGGTTTACAAACAGGGGGTTAAAGCCATGAGTGACAGAAGTAATTATGGATCACTGAACAGATTCAGTCACACGTGACCTAGACATGAGTCTAGCGCTCTACTCTGTGTGTGTGTGTGTGTGTGATTCCTGCTTCTAAATTAAGAATAACATAAATAAAACACACAGAGTGTAAATTTATGAATTAATCACATGCACTCACTTAGTACTGTGATGTTAGGTTTCTAATTTTGTCAATGTTCTGCCCAAAAGAAGAACAATGTGTTCAGCTTTGAAAAAAATTAAAGGTCCAGTTTGTAAGATTTGTGTGTGCTCACACAATCTTTGTGTAGGTGTCTGTTTTATTGATGTTAGCATTTCTAAGTAAACATTAGCTCATATTGGACACTGTTGCTGGGAATCACCCACAGGCCTGTTTTTCAGTTTTAATTTGTTGCTTTGGTTTGATTGTACAGCCTGAACCATTAAATCATTGACAGAAAATTCCAGTTCTTTAAAACCGGAGCCTTTATTGGTCCTTCTGAACATCATATTTGATACTCAATGCTCAAATATTATTATTTTTAAACAAATAAAAACATAATATAACACAAACATGTCTAACTAATTGGTAATTCCTTTATAAAATTGGAAAAGTTCAGCCTCCTTCCTCATTAATGACAATCTTGTAGTGTCAGTGGAAAGGCCTCTGGTGAATGAATTCCTCCCCCCGGTGGATTATCTAATTATTGCATGTATCTAATTGTATACATTGGGTTTTTCAAGATAAAAAAAATCACACTGATCATGTAGAGACCTTCAGAACTCATGTATCAAATATGAAATGTTTGGTGTTATAGGGTTAAGTAAAGAGAGAAGCTTAAATCTAACAGCTCATTGCTCGGTGGTTTATGGGCTTCTTCTTTTTTCTATTTTTAAGTTTGCTGTTTGTTATTTGGAATTAATTTAGGCTTTTCTCTCTGCAGTTCAGTGTGCTAGCATCTTTTTGAGGCTCAAGTTTTAGAACCTAATTGTGTGTACAACTGATAAAGTTATTAGCTAAGAAATGAAGTTGATAGTTTTAATTAACAACCTGCACAAAATAGACTATAAGCACACAGGTATGCACAGTTTTTTTTAACTTTTCATGCAAAGGTCCAGAACTGATAAACCAAAAACCAGTTCTAATAAAAAAATGTTTTAACAGTCACCGTAGGGGAGGGTGAGGCAGGGATGTTCACTTGGTTGCAATCTGAAACTTTACCAATAAATGCCACTAAATATAATACATTGAACGTTTAAAAACAGTATAAATCTAAAAACTAAGAATCTGATTTTTTAGAACACTGACTACAAATTAATACAAAGTATGCAATTTTCCTGGAGATTCCTGAGTACTGATAATTTTAGCTGCAATATCACTCTATTATTGCAGCACTATAACATTAAAAAACTAAATGCTATTTCCAAATCAGTCTGGACCTGGCTGTACTGATTGGTTTTTGTTACACCAAGATGATATAAGTACAGCTTTTGTCTTCGTCTCCCATTACATTAATCTTCCCCTTCTCTGTCTAGACAGATATTGATATTTGTGTTTCAGTTGCTCTGCAGAGGAGATATGATCAGACTATGAAGTAAGACAGGATAGTTTCACTCACATCCAAATGATAAGAGTAACACTGATGCATTTGGAGTGGTAAGATGTTCTAAATGACTGCCTGTAGCTGGAGTGAATCAAAACAAACGGAGCTTTTAGCAGGTCAAAGGTGTGTGTGTGTGTGTGTGTGTGTGTGTGTGTGTGTGTGTGGTTTTGCATAATTGAGCATTCGCTGAGCTCTTTGCTTTTATCTCAGAACTGGTATTGCATTAGCAGTAACACTTACTTCTCTCCTCCTGCTTTTAGCTAAACTGATCTCCAGAGAGAAAAGAGACAGAGAAGCAAAAGGAATACCAGAAGTATGGCATACTTTATGTTCCTATAGGAGGTGGGAGCATGAATAAAAGACAGGAAACATTAAAAGGTGCTCTTCATTCTTTCTTCTATTCAAAAAAGCCACAAAAGGAAGGATTTCAGGGAACTCAAGGACGTGAGAACTGAGCAAATAAGACCACAAGTTTCTTAAAAAGTATGTTTTAACTATTCTGTTCTCTTGAAATATTAAACAGTTAATGGATAAATGGATTTTTTTTTTTTTTGCGGTAATATCACTGAAAGCTACACATGAACAATAGTAAAAGAAGTACATAGATCTTTTACTTAAGGAAATTTAGCAATACCACAAAAATAATCTAAAAGCCCTGCATTCAAAACTCTTCTTACCTGAAGAATAGTCAGCTGTCCCACTTTTCATCCATAAATCCTTTGTGGGACTTTCACCATGTAACCTATATGTTGGACTGAAATACCCTCCAATACTCACTTTACTCTGTGTGATTTTTTTTTTTTTTTTTGATCAATTTTTTTATTTATTTACATTGCACATCTCCAACAGTACAATACAAAAAAAGAAAGAAATTCACATTTTATGATATAAAATTTTCTGACACAGAAAGTATAACCCCCCCCCCCCCCCCCCCCCAAGAACCAATGGCAACCCCCATACCTACCCAACCTGGATCTCAAATTATGAAAGCCATTAATAAAAACAAATACACGTATATAGATGAAAGAGAATGTAATTGACAGCTATAAACAGGTGATCAGGATTGTCATAGACCAGTGTTTTTCAACCTTGGGGTCAGGACCCCACATGGGGTCCCCTGGAATTCAAATGGGGGCACCTGAAATTTCTAGAAATTTATAAAAATAAAAACTTACTAATAAAAAATATATGGTGAGCAAGGTTATAATAGTTTTGGAGTTTTAATTATAGTTTAGTTTTATTTAGTTTTGACCTTTTTTTTTTCTCTCATTCAGTTATTTTTAATTAGTTTTTAGAGCATGTTTGCTAGTTTTTATTAGTTATCGTTTTTTTCTGAATGCTTAGTTTTAGTTTAGTTTAGTTTTAGTTATTTCATATATTTTATCTTCCTCACCATCCTATTCAAAGAAATTAGTGAGGCACGGATCAGTGGGTTACCCTGGACACTTTATTTGGGGGTCGGGTTAGGGCGGCTCACTGACTGAGCAGAGACACAAACACATGTACAGTGCAATGTAGAAATTCCCTCTAGCCGGTTGGGGAGGGTGCGATCCATACACAATGTCACTTATGTGAAAACAATGCGAAGATATGCAAAGCGTGAGAGGAGATGCACAAAGCAGCCAGCAGTAAACCAGATAGAAACATATATAAACCAGCTAACCAGCAGTATACCACATACAAACATATATAAACCATATAGAAACATATATAAACCACTTATAAACATATATAACCCAGTCCATCATCAGTAAACCACACCTTAGCAGATATGTCATATCTTAATCATCTCCAGTTCCATTATTAGCCAACTTTGCTTCATTTCAGTTCAGCTAGCTGTAGCTAGTAACATCCAATGTTTTTTAACATTATAACAGGTTCCATACCTCTGTAATTGGATTAGTTTTCATCCTTCTCTTTTCTCCTCTTCTAAACTGTGCAGTTAAGGCCTTGGAAGGCCTTTTCATGGTGATAAACTCTCCAACCTTTACCTGGATACTAGTTCAAATACATGTATGTCTCTGTCACTCACGCACACAGTGAGAAAAAAAAAACAAAAAACAATAACCCCACGCATCACTAAAGTAAATCCCAGACAGGACTCTTCTGCTTTGTCCCAGCTTTAGTCTGTATGTTCCAGGTAGAGTGGGGACCAGAAGACGACTGGAAACCACAGTGACCAGACATGACAGACTGTGAAGTGTCCTATTGTGCTGCTAGCTAAAACTGCTGGAGTGGAATAAATCAATTTGATATCAATCCGACATTGACAAAGACAAAAACGAAGGGAATTTTGTCCAAAATTTTTATACGTTTTAGTTAGTTTTGTAAGCTCACAATACAGTTTCAGTTAGTTATTGTTTTTTTTTTCTTTTAATTAGAGTTTTTATTTATTTCAGTTAACGACAATGTTTTTTCAATTTTAATTTTCATCATTTCATTCATTTTTGTTAATGATTATAACCTTGATAGTGAGTTGAAAGAAATAATCCCAATCCATAGAAGACATGACAAACTGAAGCTGAAACTGAAGCACTGTGGTACTGTTTATCTTTCAAATGTTCATTGTGGTCAGTTTCAGATGCTGCAGCTCTTTCATAATTCATAGTTTGAGTTCTTGTTTGTTCAGTATTAATTGTCAGCCTTGGAAATCCAAGCTGGTCTGACTGTACATATCCTGACCAAGGAAATAAAATTCTCACTTTGTGCAGCAGTCTACACCTGGCTTTTCTGCCTCCGTCCATAATAATATACATTATATAGCCTAAATGTCGTCTAAAATGAACATTTATTTCCAACATAGTATAGCAAACTATTACATGATCAAAAACAAAATAATTTCAGCCAAAAAAAAAAAAAGCCTCCATTTTGAATATCTGGGGTCAGCAGAAATTTGTGATGTTAAAATGGCGTCACGAGCCAAAAAAGGTTGGGAACCATTGTCATAGACAATTATGTTGCACTCTTTCTTTAACCATAATGTAAACACCCACATACTAAGGGTTTTTCCACTGGCTGCATGCATCCGGGCCACTGACCTCTCCATCATAACTATAAATAGTATGAGGCACTATAAAGTATGAGGCAGATGCTATCTCAATGCTAGCATTTTCACAGCTGCAGTGAGGGCAGCCCATATTATAAACTTCTGCTGAAGAGAAAATTCTAAGGTCGAGTCATCTTTAAGCAGAAGTAAAGATGGTCTGTGTGTGATGTTTCAAGTGTTAGAGCGTTATTCTGAACTTGAAAATCTGCTGGTTTCATGCATCAAAATATAGAATTATCTATAACACACACTAAAAATTGACACTACTTGCTTTTCCATTGACCCTCAAATATAACTTGCGCATAAAAATGTACCTAATGGAAAAATGACAATTTCACCAAAAGTCTCATTTTTCGATTAAAAGTTTTTGCGCTTACAAGAGTGTTAAAATATGTCCAAACTTCGAGCTGATTACCTAAAATGTTCAGTTGTTGGTTGTATTAATGAACACAAGTGGCTTAACGAGACAGAAAGCACAGTCAACAGCCTGGAGGGGTGTGTGTGTGTGTGTGTGAAGTGTCTCATTTGCATTTAAAGGGCCAGTGCTCAAAACGACCTTTCTGGTGTCATTACTCAGAAATAGTGTTGAAGATGGACCTGTGGAGTTGAACTAATAAAGAATTCAGACCCAAGCATAGCATTTACAGTTTATGTAGACCACAGGGAAATGTTTTAAAATGCAAAATTCCTTTAAAAAAAAAAAAAAAAAAAAGCAAAATATGACCCCTTTAACCCTTTCATGCATGATGTCCACATTTGTGGACACATAGTTTAAGCTCACTTTTCAAAGGGTTATTAAGGCAATATTCTCCAAAACACATGTGGACAATTTCTATAGACCCTATGCAATACTGTGAAAAAAGTATCATCTTAGTTTTAGAATTCTGACTGCGCTGTGATCTCATAAAGTTAACCTCCGAAGACCCAGCTATGGGTTTTCTGTCCATGTTTGTGGACAAGAGTTTCACAGCTTTATAAAAAAAAACAAAACAAAAAAAAACTGTCTACCGCAAAGGACATTACATAAAAATTTTTAAAAATACATCTTAAAAAATGATTTAAAGAAAAAAAGCCGAAACTTGTGCTTTCCTGGGTCTCAGGAGGCTAAATATCCTCTGAATAAAACCATATTTTTAAAAGAAAATTGAAAATGCATTTCAACTGTAGCCTAATTTTGAGTAGTAAAATCAATCTAAAAAAAAATCTAGATACCTTTTTTCATAATTCATGCATGAAAGGGTTAAAGTACATTAATATGAACATCCAAATCATTCCTATTGAACCTTTATGTAAAGTACTGGAATAAAAGCATCAGCGATGTCATCAGAATGAACACACACTCTCTTGCAAAATGCTGTAACTGTAATGAAGGGGTTTTATGCATGTGCTGCACAATTTAACTTAGGTTTATCATGTTGTGCAACATAAACATAAGTGCTTGAGTAAGTCCGATTTTTGGGATCAAGACAAGAAGCCTCAGTGTGTGTTTTCTTCACATGATGCCCGTTTTTGGAAGATTCTGTTGGTTGCGCAATATCTCGCACAAAAACACTCCCTCTTGCCTAATCCCACATGATGCCCACAGTACTGCATGTGCACAGATTGTCATTATCTTTGGCAAACATTTTGAGCAGCAGGACCTGGCATTGGGAGGCTGAACTAAAAACTGGTTTTGTTTTAGCAAAGTGAAACACTCATACAAGCAGACACGGCAACAAACCGGACAAATTTTCTAAAATCTCTTGCCCTACAATCTAGAATTAAGTGTTTAAATGCCTAATCCTTAAAAATACAATTATCTCTCATCCTATTCGACCACCCATTCCTGTTTATTTCTTTCTTTGATGGAAATGAAAGCCTGGTCTCAATCTGTCATAGTGCACCCTCTGTTCCAGATTAATTTAATCTCTGCAGTGTGTGTGTGCATGTGTGTGTGTGTGTGTGTGTGTGTGCACACATGGGTGTAAACTGTGAGCATTTTCTGTTTTTGGGTTAAAAGGGCTGAGTATTTCGGGTGTTCCTGAGATATTTCTCTTTATTATCAGAGCTGAACAGTGTGCGGAACTGTTGAAACTTGGCAGCAGTTCTGGTTATTAAAGGATTACATCATCTGATCTGAGTTCAGTAAATAATGTCTGATCTGCAGAGGTGAAACATCTGCAGCTCACAAAAATTCTGGCAGAAAGGCAGAGAAATACATTGTAATATGGACTGTAGAGAAGAAACTGTACAACAAACAGCATGCATTCAGTTCAATCCAATCCAACTTCATTTGTAAAGTACTTTAACCCTTTGATGCATGAATTATGAAAACCTTAATCAAGATATTTTTCCCCGAGTCTTTTTATTCCTCTTTAGGCATGAAAAAAAAAATGTCATTGAAATTTTTTACGAACCTGTTTTTTATGGGGTTTCAAAAATGTCTACTCAGCTGGACAGCATGCATTTAATTTTTGAAGAAAAGAAACACGTATTTAAAATACAATATCCGAAAGTGACTGTGTGAAAACCATGAAATATTTTTTTAAATGTAGCTAATCTGATGTTTTCTCATATTTTATCATACTCTAATACAAGTTATTACTCACTTCATGGACATAATATTTTTTAAAACTTTTTATTTAAGAAAACTGTTAATTACAGTCTAATAACAAATAGCAATTGATTTACTCTCAAACATGTTACTGCAGGTCAGGTTTATCAAGTATTTATCAGTAACTGCAGTGTATGAGATGATGCATAAGCGTCGACTGTGTTGTCTGGTATGCAACTAAAACAACAAAACCCATGAATATACAAGAGAACAGCTGTAGAATAACTGTCCACTGTAGTGACCAGTATGCAAGAAAGGGTTAAAAACAACCGCAGTGGACCAAAGTACTGTACAGAAGAATAATTAAAACCAAAATAGAAGAATAAAATACAGAATAGATTTAAAGACATAAAACTGAACAAAAAAGAAAACAGTGCTGTACAGAAGAATAAATAAAATCCAAATAAAAGAATAAAATACAAGAATAGATAAAACAAACAAACAAACTTAAAAAAAAAACCATACAATTAAAAACAACAAAAAAATAAATACATAAATAAGAACAATAAACTACTAAATAAAAACAATAGAATCAAAATAATACCATGATTAGTTAACACTTTACCCCTGATGTGTCTGTGGTGAGCATTCTGAATGTATGATTTATTTTATATATTCATAAAAATTCAACTGTTTGCTCAATAGGAAAAAATTCAAAGTGTGCTGATAAAATTGTACTTTTCATAGACATCTGAGCATGCTCAGTGGACCCCCAAAACACAGAGCAATGAGACCGACTTGCTATAAAAATAGACGGTTTAGGCTTTTTTTTTTTACACCACTTCCAGGGTTGTTTTTTTGTTTTTACTGTTGTTGAAATTGTTGTGGTGATTTTCCTTTTTTTTTTTTTTTTTTTTACTGTGTTTTTACCGCATTTTGACCTTGTAACTGCTTTTTGGAGTTCAACCAGGTGCTAAAAAGCATCTGTACTGATTTAGAAAAAAAAAAAACACACTAAAAAAAAAAAAACTACTGGGCCTGTTATTGTTCAGTGTGTTCCAGTTCACAGTTCATGTTCAACATCCTAAATCTCTTATTGATGCACATTCTGGGTGCCTTATTTAGTAAAAACATAGTAAAAGTTCAATTCCTCCCTTTGTCCTTTTCTGTTTTTGACCCTAAAACACACAGTAAAAACAAAACCACTGAAGAAAAGGAACACAAATACATTCTTACAGCAGCTTTTATGAACCTGAAACAGACACAAATTCACAGCAGCACGTTTACTTGGAATAATGTCTCAGGGGTTAAAGGGTTAAAATGCATCAATATCTACAGAACACATGCTCAACACAACAGATTAATATACAATATACACATACACACACTTAAAGGGGTCATATTTTGCTAAACCCACTTTTATTAGTCTTAGGTTCATTTATTTGTGTATTTGGACCCTAATAGTTCATAAAGTTTGAATTTGAACCCTCCAGGTGCTGCAAAGCTACCTTTATATTCATTTTGGCAAAAATCGAGTGGATTTTTACAAGCTATTTTAATTCCTGCTTAGTTTGTTACGTCTACAACTTGTTACATCACGACATTTGCACATAAAAGGTCAAGACTTCCGATGAACATTTCTCAGAGTACGACATAATTATTTGTCAGCAGCAGCGGTTGTAGTAAAAACTGAAAATATGTCCAAACTTCGAGCCGATTACCTAAAATGTTCTGTTGTTGGGACAGAGCACACAGTCAACAACCTGGAGGGGGTGGGGCCTGAAGTGGCTCATTTGCATTTAAAGGGCCAGCGCTCAAAACGACCTTTCTGGTGTCATTACTCAGAAATAGTGTTGAAGATGGACCTGTGGAGTTGAATTAATGAAGAATTCAGACCCAAGCAGAGCATTTACAGTTTATGTAGACCACAGGGAAATGTTTTAAAATGAATAATTCCATGTAAACAAGCAAAATATCACTCCTTTAAAGATTCCTCACTATATCAGGAAACTCTCTTATATACACATTTTGACACAACTTTCAATTCTAGAGCTGTTTTCTTAATACATTTGTGAACATCACTGTTTTCTTCTGCTTGTTCTGGTGAATTGATGTGGGTTCGGAGTGCTGGTAAGTACAACATAATACTGATGGAGTCTATTCTTTGGAAATGGAAGATTTCACTCACATGACTTGACTCATATTAGACTCAAAGTGCTTCTATTTGTTATTGTTCTTCCAAACTCTCAACCACAGGAAGAAGTTGCAAAACAGAACACACTTACGATGATCAAAACCACTAACAAACCAACACTATGTATCCACAGACTGAATTATTTATAAAGCTCATTGTTTACACACATCTGTATTATAGTATCATCAAGTTTTCTTCTTCAAACTACAACTCATTTTCACTTATTTTGACAGTCAGTCCAAATAACACCGTGTCTTTTAATCTTCACAAATCAGCTGACAGTTTACATTATAGCTCTGTTAGCTTAGCTCTGCATAGCCATATTAAAACCACAAATCACCTCTGTTTTCTGTACAGTTTGTGTTGTCAGTAGCTGTGGATCAACAAATAGCCAAGTTAGCCAAGATAATAATATCAGATAATAACTTTACACCTTCATAAGCCTCATAATAAAAAAAAAAATGCTATGATTTCAGTGTCAAACTCCATTCTTTTCATTTAGAACTGTGTCTAGTGGTGAAAGGACCTGTGGCATTAGTTTTCGTCACCATCGGAGACCGACAGAATGACTCACTACTCCCTCTAGTGGTCACAGAAATCAATCGGATCATTGGTACGAATAGATTTCATTCATCTTAATCTCTCTCTGGTATAACCTCAGAGCTCTTACGATAATTTTGATCATTTTTTATAAGCAGAAACACTACATAAAGCCCCTTTAACACTGTTTTTAGGAAATGAGACTTCTATGACTAACACTGATATAAGGTCTGACTTGTGGCACTTTATATGACTTGACTTGAAACATTATTATGCATTTGTGTCCATCCCTGTAAAGATTTGCGATGATTTTCCTACTTGTTAGAAGCAGCCAAGCAAAACTTGTATGATATAAGTTGCAGCCAAAAAGGATCTCACAATCAAGCCAGTGAATTAAACTAACAACCAAAAGGGAAATAAAAGAAAGTGCATCAAAACTGGTAAAAGAATAAAAATTCTATAGAGATGGAAATTCTATATGTTACAACAGTGACTGTGGGTTTTATATAGATAACCTTCATAGTGGATGCATTATTTATCATATGTACCACCTATATATTAAACCATAAAGACCCAGTGGTACTTTTGTGGTAGTTCCCAAATGAATTTTTTTTCTAGATTTAACCTTTCTTAAATTATTTATCTCCATTTATCATAATATTTTCCTCTCCATTTTGCTTTTTTTTAAAAGAGAAAATCTGGTATTTTCTGATAATTAATTTACTGATCAAGTACTGTAATCACCATGCTGAGATTAGAGAAAACTTAAAAAAAAAGTGACTTTTTCAGTAAAATTTATCATTAACTGAACATAAACCCAATGTGTCCTTCCACTGTCATTGATCCAACTCTATGGGTTTTACTGGTGAATCAGTGCTGTAGAAGATGACGGTGTTTCCACGGTAACTATGAAGCCTCTGAACGTCCAGATTGGTCATATCTGATGACCATGAAAAGATGATAAACTGTATTTTGCACCAATTATTTACATGGATTAATAGGATTAATGGATAAACAGTGATTCTCCTTTTTATATCAGTAGATAATTTTGGTCACTGGTGGATATTTGGGTCTTTATAGGTTAAAAGGGAAGTGGACTCTGTTTGTATGTGTGTGTCTTGGGCATCACACAAAATCTGTACAGAGTTGACTGCTGCAGTTTGGCATACTTATGCATATTTGGTCAAGGAAGAGACTAGCGAAAACAGCAAGTTCATAGGACCAATATTTCGGGAGATATTAGTAATTTTTGAACACAACAGTCTTACAATCATGTTGCTATGCCCATGATGGTTGACGGGAGGCACAGTATCAGTACCACGCTGCATGATGGGAAATGAAGTTAAAAACAGGAATGACGCATTTGCGAACTTCAGTCCCAAGATATCGGCATTAATATATTAACTGTTTAAATTTTAAAGAATGACTTACCAAACCATTTTTATGTCATGGACGGCCATGGCTCAGGAGGTAGAGCAGGTCATCCAATAACCGAAGTCCAGTGGTGTAGTCCAGTCCTAGTCAGTCCATTGTGTCCTTCAAGGTCAAGGACAAGGTCACTTTATTTATACCCGTAGGTAGATTTGTTTTGCAGTGTAGGTGATTGCCTTGGCATCACAACAACACATACATTGAACGTGCAAGACAGGCACTTGATCACGCTTACAGACAGGACAAAAAGTGTTCAGTGTTCCACCATTCATTGGTATAGCAGCATGGATAAGTAAAAGAATAAAATAAATAAGATCAAATAAATAAAAACAAGATGCAATAAAACACAATTAAAACCAGAAAAGATAAAAACCAGGACAAGACACTTCACCCTCCTTGCCTCCAGTGTCACTCACACCAGTGTTTGAATACGTATGAATGTTTGGTGGTGGTCAGAGGGGCTGTAGGTGCAAATTGGCAGCCATGCTTCTGTCAGCCTGCCCCAGGGCTGCTGTGGATACAGGTGTAGTTTACCACCACCAGAGGGGGAATGTGAGAGCGAATGAATAATGGATCAATAATGGAAAGCACTTTGAGTGTCCAAAAACGTGCTATAGAAATCTAATCCATTATTATTATTATTATTATTATTATTGTTATTATTATTATTATTATTATTATTATTATTATTATTATACATCTTCTCCCAACAGTCAGCTCTTCCCAGCATAAAAACTATCACATCTAGAACCCATACAGGGTGGGGAAGCAAAATTTACAATGAACATTTAGTTGTTTTTTCTCAGCAGGCACTACGTCAATTGTTTTGAAACCAAACATATATTGATGTCATAATCATACCTAACACTATTATCCATACCTTTTCAGAAACTTTTGCCCATATGAGTAATCAGGAAAGCAGACGTCAAAGAGTGTGTGATTTGCTGAATGCACTCGTCACACCAAAGGAGATTTCAAAAATAGTTGGAGTGTCCATAAAGACTGTTTATAATGGAAAGAAGAGAATGACTATGAGCAAAACTATTACGAGAAAGTCTGGAAGATACTATTAAAGAAGAATGGGAGAAGTTGTCACCCGAATATTAGAGGAACACTTGCGCAAGTTTCAGGAAGCGTGTGAAGGCAGTTATTGAGAAAGAAGGAGGACACATAGAATAAAAACATTTTCTATTATGTCCATTTTCTTGTGTCAAATAAATTGTCATGACTTTCAATAAACTAATTGGTCATACACTGTCTTTCAATCCCTGCCTCAAAATATTGTAAATTTTGCTTCCCCACCCTGTAGTTCCCCTCAGGTCAGCGTGCTTGTGTCCAATATAACATGTACACAGCTGATTGATGACTGTTGTTTTCCTTGTGTAAATCCCAGCCTGCATTATATGTGTGATTGGATTCTGTATATAACATGGAGCTGGAATAAGACACGACATGATGCCTCTATATAAATGATCTATTACCTCCTGAGACGTGCAGTGACAGTGAAAGCAAGATAAAGTGTCAATCACCGATTTTTCTGCTTGCATATGCAATTTAGTCGACCCAGGGGAAACGCTGTAAGCAGCACTCTACAACAGTAACTCACATCAGCCAGAGCCAATTAAAGAAATGAGTTTAGAGAGGGGTAAAGGAATAGAATCAGCCCTGGATAGTGTTTTTATTTTGGGCTGGACAGACGAGCACACTGGAAGACCGGATAAGTGGAGTTGCCTTAAAACATTTAAGTAATGAGTAATGAAAACTTGAGTGTATTAAACGCTTGATGTGAATGGAATTGCTATTTTAAGTACAACACACTAAATGCCAAGTTACTTTAACTTAAAATTTGTTGCAATGTCAATTGGTTTATATAATCATTAGACTTAATATCATCCGGTCATTGTACTCATTTCTAAGTTGATTTGAATTAAAATGTTTTGCAATATAATTTGTTTATGAAAGCATTCATCTTGATGTATTGTTGCGTGGATGGAAGTTAGCTCAGTGTGATTTTCCAGTACAGTAAGTGCTTTTAATTTGGCAAGGCAGAAAAATTTACATGAATAATAAACGATTACAGATGAACAGTAAATCCATTGTTCTTCCTATGGCTCTCACTCATGGTGCAGCTCTACAAAAATACAAAAACAAACACAAAAAGGCCAATAAACATTGCTATACACACATTAAGTCCAAATTAACACAAACACCACAACCCGCTGAACCCCTGCACAGAAAAATAACACATTTTCAACAACATGCCCAATACCCACAATGCAATGCAGAGATAAAAAGGTGTGGTCATGACTAAAACTGAGTGATTTAAATCCATTCAACTTAAACTTTTTTTTGTACTTTCAACTATGTCTACAAATTAGTAGAATATACTTAACATTTTATAGTAATGTAATAAAACTGAAATCATTGAAGTACATTGTAATTAAAGCATTTTAGTAAATACAAAGTCTGGGCTCACAGTGCACTCACACAACCCACACACATCTGCACTCTGAGAAAATTCATCCGTTTGAGGAAAGCTGCCTCAGCTGCAGTAAACTGAGGAGACAGGGCTCGGATAAAAACTGCAGCGCTTTCTTCAAGTTGACAGGAGACAGATGATGATGATGATACGAGTTTTCCGCTGTTCTGCAAATCAATATGAGTGGCCCTTCTCTGCCGCTGTTAGTCGAGTCAGTTCTCTATGAATGTGTTTAAAACAGCAGGAAGTCATTTACTGCAGCATGAATTACTACTGAGATGACGTCAATGAGGTGAACGGGAAAACATCACAATGAGAATAAATGTGTGACAGGGTTTGAATTAGTTATGATTCTCTTTCACATTAGGGCAGATCTTCTCAGTTATGTCACATCACTGCAGAGGGGTGAGGGAGGCCGGCACAGGTCCAGCACAGGAACAGACATTACTCGGACTGTTATGTAAGAGAACAAGTACAGAGGCAAGCAACGGCAGGTAGAAATATGCAGAGCTCCAACAGTATGAGCTGTAATGGTTGACAGTTTCAAAGTGAAAGAGGGTGTGAAGAGGAGTAGACAGAATAAGATGGTTGTTAAAACGCTACAGGCAAAAGGAGACAGATGGAGACGGAGAGGGGCTGACACATCATGTCATTTACATAGCGCTACCGTAAACTGGGCCAAATGTGCATGTATTAATATAAAACAGTTGGGGAAACATGTATTGTTAACCCTTTATTGGGTAAGTGACTATTTTTAGTCATATCTGCACACATTAGAAGACAGTGACAGCAACAGTTCCAGTGAGGACAGTGAGGCAACAATCTCAGGTCCAATGTGGTCTACAGGGTCTGGAGGGTCCACCTGTGCATGAACAGTGAGTGGACCTGCTTTGTTATGCTGCATTTATACTACGTGGTACCAGCTCGACTCGACTCGACTCGGCCTTTTTGCGTTTCCATCACAAAAACGGACCTGGAATCTGGTACCCGGTACTAGTTTTTTGGTATCACCTCCGCTGAGGTTCAAAGCGATACTAAACCGTGACGTGTAAACACTGCAGACCACTGACTGGTCAGACAGTTTTCTCTGTGACCCGCCGTTTTACAAAAAACAGATGCGGATGTTGACAGTAAATATAGCGGTACATTAATCTACATGGTGACAGCCCAAAACTACACCATGGTCGGTCGAGGAGATTCTGTCTTTGGTGAAACGTAGAAATTCAGACGAGACAACACGCAACGCGCAAGTTTTCAGCAACTCTCTGAGCAGACGACACAGAAATAACGCACCGCATCACTATGACATCCAGGTACTATGAAGTCAGTAGTATCCTGTAATCAAAACGGTCTCCAGGAATACCGAGTCGAGCAAAGCCGAGATGAGTCAAGCTGGTTCCATGTAGTGGAAACGTGGCATTAGATACCATGAAGTAATGGTGCTAATGGCGGCCATGGCTCGGAAAGTAGAATGGGTCATCTATTAACTGAAGGGTTGGCGGTTCAAATACCACTCTGTCCTAGTCTTGTGCCATTGTGTCGTTGGGCAAGACACTTCACCCATCTTGCCTCACACTGGTGTGTGAATGTTCGGTGGTGGTCAGAGTGGCTGTTCAGCAGCAGCCACGCTTCCGTCAGCCTACCCTAAGGCAACTGTGGCTACAAATGTAGTTTACCGCCATCACAGGGGGAATGTGAGAGTGAATGAATAATGGATCAATAATGTAAAGCGATTTGGGTGCCTTGAAAAGCACTATAGAAATGTAATCCATTATTATTATTAATGTAAGGCAGTGTTTTTCAACCTTGGGGTCAGGATCCCACATGGGGTCGCCTGGAATTCAAATGGGGTCGCCTGAAATTTCTAGTAGTTGATCAAAAAAAACAAAAAACAAAACCTTACTAATAAAAAATATATGGTGAGTTGAGAGAGACAATCACAATATAAAAGACATGACAAACTGTGAAGCTGAAACTGAAGCACTGTGGTTCTGTTTATCTGTCAAATGTTCATTGTGGTCAGTTTCAGATGCTGCAGCTCTTTCATAATTCATAGTTTGAGTTCTTCTTTGTTCAGTATTAATTATCAGCCTTGTAAATCCAAGCTGGACTGACTGTACATATCCTGACCAAGGAAAATCAAATTCTCACTTTGTGCAGTAATCTGCACCTGGCTTTTCAGCCTCTGTCCATAATAATATACATTATATAGACTAACTTTCGTCAAAAATTAACGTTTCTTTGGAACATAGTAGAGCAAACTATTACATGACCAAAAACAAATTAATTTTTGCAAACAAACAAAAAAAAAGTATCCGTTTTGAATGTCTGGGGTTGCCAGAAATTTGTGATGTTAAAATGGGGTCACGAGCCAAAAAAGGTTGGGAACCACTGATGTAAGTAATGATGTCCAAAGGGATAATGTGGATGTTGACAGGTGTCTGGATCAGCACTTATGTTGGTGATGTTCTTATGTTCTAAAATACATGTTCCTTTCCAGTTACATGTGTTTTTCAAGTATTTTTTCTGTATACTTCTTGGATTTTTTCTTTTTTTGGCCATTTACAGGTTAGGAACCAAATATGGTAACTTCACTGACCTTGATTTTCTACGTGACAATAAAAAATGTAGTTGTTGTATCTTGTTATGTCTTCCAATAACACACTAAGGTTGAAATGTTGAATTTAAGAGTATTTCTATGAGTGAACTATAAGGGGTTAAAGTACACATATTCACTTTTACTTTAATTATAATAAATACCCCCCCCCCCACCAAACTACAAGTGTAAAAATATTCATTATAATTTGTTATGAGTTTAACCCATAAAGACCCAAACATCCACTGTCAACCAAAACCATCTACTGATATGAACTGTTTAATACCTGTTGATCCACTAATCCTATCAATACATGTAAATAATTGGTGTGAAATACAGTTTGTCGTCTTTTCATGGTCAACAGATATGACCCATTTGGACGTTCAGAGGCTTTGTAGTGAACGTGGAAACACTGTCATTTTCTACAACATTGATTCACCAGTAAAACCCAGATGAGTTACACCCAGTTACAGATGAGTGTATTAATGTTCACTTAATGATAGATTTGCTGAAAAAGTTACTTTTTCTTCAGTTTTCTCTATTTTTGATATAAAAACCCTCAAATTTACTCTGAACTTTTATGAACGTCTACATGATAAGTAAATTAAATAGTGGAAAAGACATGATTTACACTGGAAAAAATGCAAAATACAGAAGATAATATTACAATAAATGGTGATAAATCACTTAGGAAAGGCTAAATACAGAAATGTTTATTTGGGAACTACCACAAAAGTAACACTGGGTCTTTATGGGTTTACTAATTCATGAGTTAGTTATGAGTAATACATCACTTCACATATTCTTAGTTAGAAAGACTACACTGAGAGTTATTTGGATAACCGTGTAAATCATACACAATAACATCCTCACCATAAAAATGAATTAATTATAAAATCTTGCTTTCACCTTATGCAGGTAATTAGGTTTTTAATTTATAGCAAATAACTGATGTATTACTGTTGGCTGTTTTCTGTTTTATTTCTGTCATGAAAAGTAGATATTTTTACTTATTCTGGCATACTTACATGGGTGTATTTTTTATACAGCAATGTTCATACATGTGCATGGTCCCTATTAAATAAACCAATAAATAATAAAATCATGTAATTTTACTTATTTTACATGAAAAGTTCCTAGAGCTGTCATTATTTATAGGTTATTATGATAGTATTTTACTGGTCTGACCCACTTGAGATCATATTAGTCTGTATGTGGCCCATTAACTAGAATTATTTTTGACACCTTTTATTGTTAATATCTCAGTGTAATTTTTGCATTTCACAAATTCATCCCACGCACCAGATAGGACCCTTTCCCAGGCTGGTTTTGACCCGGGTGCCATTTGGTTGAAACTTCTGCCTTAAACCATAACTAAGAATCTTATTTCGTCAACTTGGACTCATGCCCAAAAATTGACATCAAAAACACCAAATATCAACATTTTTATTGCGTGCCATTGCCCAGTTGTCCATGTAAGTAACCGCAGTTAATGACTTCCTTTAAATGTGCTGTTCAGCAGAAATGAGCCAAACAAGTTACTTACTTTTCTGCAAAACCAAAAAAACAGGTACAAATGTAGATACACTAACTACTAACATCTATTTGGTTGATTATTACATGTAGCTGCTTTTTCACAGGTTTCAGATCAGTTTGGTTTGATACCCGCAGTACGCTGTGACACATGCAGCATTAGTTGTGATCACTACTGACTGCAAAGCATGCAACTGTGTGGACCTGAATTCATTAGGTTCCATAAAAAACAAACCTGCTCTTTATCAACCTCTAGTGGCAAACTGAGGAAACACAACAAGCAGAGGAGTAGAAAAGGTATATGGCTTTGTGTGTTGCCGTTTTCACACTTCTCTCTATACCTTTTCCTCTTTTTAAAAGCTCTTCACACTTTATATTTGTATCAACCCAAAAAAAAAAAAAAAAAAAAGAAAACCTTAACCACCGACCAAAATATCTATTGATCTAAACTGTTTAATACCTGTTGATCCACTAATCCTATCAATACAAGTAAATAATTGATGTAAAATAGTTTGTCATCTTTTCATGGTCATCAGATATTACCCATTTGGATGTTCAGAGGCTCCGTAGTTACCATGGAAACACCATCATCTTCTACAACATTGATTCACCAGTAAAACCCATGGAGTTGGCAAATGTCAGTGGATGGAGACACTTTGTTTATGTTCAGTTAATGATATATTTTGCTGAAAAAGTAATTTTTTCTTCAGTTTTCTGTGTTTTTGATACAATAACTTTGAATCGACTGTGTTTTCATGAACATCTACATCAAATATAAGAAATTAAATATAGGAAAATACATTATTTACAATGAAAAATGTAAAATACATAGGATATTATAATAAATGGTGACAAATTACTTAAAGTTCAAAAGAGAGAAAAATTCATTTGGGAACTGACACAAAAGTAGCACTGGGTCATTATGGGTTAACCTTTAACCCATAATGACCCAAACATCCAGGATTGACCAAAATAATCTACTGGTGTAAAATGTTTAATAACTTCTGAACCACTAAACCTTTTGATAAGTATAAATAATTGTTGTAAAATAGAGTTTGTCATCTTTTCATGGTTGTCAGATATGACACATTTGGACATTCAGAGGCTCCGTAGTTACCATGGAAACACCATCTTCTACAACATTGATTCACCAGTAAAACCCATGGAGTTGGCAAATGTCAGTGGATGGAGACACTTTGTTTATGTTCAGTTAATGATATATTTTGCTGAGAAAGTCTTTTTTTTCTTCAGTTTTCTGTTTTGATATAATAACATTTGAATTGACTGTGTTTTCATGAATATCTACATCAAATATAAGAAACTGAATATAGGAAAATACATAATTTACAGTGAAAAATGCAAAATACAGAGGATAATATTATAATAAATGGTGATAAATTACTGAAGTTAAAAAGAATCAAACTCATTTGGGAACTGACACAAAAGTAGCACTGGGTCTTTATGGGTTCATCTTTAAAAGCACATTAATCATCAAAACACTCGCATTACTCAAAAGTGCATTCAGTTGTGATCAAATAAAAATGTGTTTCGTATTTGTGCATATTTCTGGTGTAATTCAGTTCTTCCCGGAAATAATCATTTTTAAAAAAGAAACAAACAAAAAATTGCCTTTTTAACAGAATCATGATATATTGTATCGTGATCCTAGTATTGCAAATTGTATCATAATCGCCATATTCTTGCCAATCCACACCCCTATCCATAATACACTGTAAAAAAGTATCTTTGTAAAGAAAAAACACAGCACACAAGGAATGTTTTTGTGACTAAAACAGAACAAGAGACGGTTTGTTGTAGCAACTGAATTTTTAATATTTGTAAGATATAAAAATCTTTATCTTTATCATACAATAACATCTTATCCATAAATTTAGTCAAACATAGGAGAGTTTTGCCACCAAACAAGAATTATATAACTTTGATCCCTTTTGAGGTAAGACAGCTGGTTCATACAATATTTTTTTTTGTCACAGATCTTCCCTTCTTCACATGCACAGTATCTTCTGGATGTTAAGGTTTGTATTAACGGTTTGATTTTCTGTGTACGTAAGACATTCTGCCTCAGCGGTAGGCCTATAGGCACCAAGCAGAAAGCAGGACCTACCCTATGAAGCCACTTACAAAGAGACACCTCCTTCCTATTTAGATAAAATGAAACACAGGTCAGCTGATTAAACAGAATCGATGGGAATCCAAAGATCATGAACGAGAAAGAGAAATACAGGACTGCTGAAGATATTCCACACAAGAGGGCAGGCCTGCTTTATATACCAGTGACTTGACAAGAGTTGAGGGATAGAGTCCGTGTTGGAGCGCTCACTGCAAAAAATCTAAATCTTACCGAGTGTATTTTTCTCATTTCTATTCAAAATATCTCATCACATTTAAAATAAGACATAATCACCTAAAGAGGAACTTTTCAGTGAGATATAAGAACTTATTTTTAGACAATACTTATTTCAAGAAATCTTACCAAGATAATTTTCACTTGTTCCACTGGCAGATCAAAAAAATCTGCCAATGAAACAAGTGAAAATTATCGTGGAAAGATTTCTTCAAATAATATTTTCAATATCTATGAATATATATGAATGAAGCAAAAAAAAAAAAGTCCTTTGAATTGAGCCAAAAAAAAAAAAAAAAAAAAAATCTTGAATTAAGCAAAAAAACCAAACCAAAACAAAAAACTTGAATTAAGCAACAACAACAACAAAAAAAAAATCTTGAATTAAGCAAAAAAAAAAAAAATCTGCCAATGGAACAAGTGAAAATTATCTTGGTAAGATTTCTTGAAATAAGATTTTCCAATATCTACGAATATCTATGAATTCAGCAAAAAAAACTCTTAAATTAAGCAAAAAAAAAAAAAAAAATCTTGATTTAATCCCAAAAAATCTTGAATTATGAAAAAAAAAAAAAAATCTTGAATTAAGCAAAATAAATAAATAAATCTTGAATTACGAAAAAAAAAAAAATTTTTTTTGAATTAAGCAAAAAAAATCTGCCAATGGAACAAGTGAAAATTATCTTGGTAAGATTTCTTGAAATAAGATTTTCAAGATCTATGAATATCTATGAATTCACCAAAAAATCTTGAATTAAGCAAAAAAAAAAAAAAAATCTTGATTTAACCCCCCCAAAAATCTTGAATTAAGCAAAAAATAAAAAATAAAAAAATCTTGAATTAAGCAAAAAAATCTTGAATTAAGCAAATAAATAAATAAATAAATAAAAAAATCTGCCAATGGAACAGGTGAAAATCATCTTGGGGTAAGATTTCTTGAAATATGATTTTCAAGCTCTATTGTCTAAAAACATGTTCTTCTATCTCTCTGACAAGTTACTCTTTAGGTGATTATGTCTTATTTTAAGTGTGGTGAGATATTTGGACTAGAAATGAGAAAAATACACTTGGTAAGATTTAGATTTTAGCAGTTCTTAATTCAGAGACAAGAATTAACCTTGACTTTTTTTTGCATTTCACAACAGAAGGAGAGACCTGTACGCCATCAAGTCCACAGACTGATTTCTTGTCAGCATGTCTTTTTAAATCACCACTTTCTTTAGACAAAAAAAAGGGAAAACATTCAGAAACAAAAGCAGCCAACACAAGAAACAGCGTTCAATTTGCGAGAAACACAGAGGAAAATAAACAGAAGGAAACAGCAAAGAAAACAAAGCAAATATAGATTTTTTTTTTTTTTTTTTAACATGCCACATTGTTCCTTGGGCAAGTTTCTTTCACAGAAAGCCACCTAGTTTACTATTTTAATGTTGTAGTCATAAAAATAACAGACATCTCAAATGGTTGCCAGCAGATTTAACCAAGCAGAGAAAAGAGAGAAGTAGTAGAAGAAGAAACAAGGGAGATATCATCACGTCACTGGACCATGCACATGACCCTGCAGCATCCTGCAAGACACACACTGCAATTCATGCAACTAACATACACACTCACACACACACACATACACACTCTGTTAAACAAAATACAACCATAGACTGACAAAACAACAGCGTTTGACATTTCTCTGGTTTGTACCAAAGCCAAAGAGGCGTTTATGGCAGAAATGTTCAATATTCATATTAATAATGCTCTTTCAAAAACATTTAACAGCAGTTTTGGACAGTTCTGTGGTTTTATGCTGTCGGCACAGGTTGATTTGGCAGCACAACCGGTAATATAAAGCTCATCAACTTTACAAAAAAGAACAGGAAGACAGACAATGAAAACAGGCGGACAGACAAGCGTGCAGCAAGCCGAATGACGACCCAATTCCAGCAACGATGACGAGAGAGAAAAATTGTCACAATCAAAAAACGTGGCGGCGTTTTGACTTTAGTGGCAGGTCATGCACGAACGCACTCGCACGCACTCGCACACAAGCACACATTCACGTAGCACAAATACATCGGCCAAAAAAAAAAACTGCAGCCTTTTGTCGCGCTCGTCGCGCACCCGTCCACTGTCGAGATCTTTTTTTTTTTTTTTGCTAGTCCGAAAAACAGCAGCTGACTGAGCCCGAACGAGGTGGATGACGGCAAAGAGCGGGAATTCATGAAAGATGGAGGGCAGGACCACAGTCAGTGTTCCTTGGCTGGTAAGTTAACGGATGGACACTAGAGTCCTCCGAGCAAAGCTGACTGAGTGGTTTGGAGCCAACAGGTGCGCTTTTGGTCAGTCTCCAATGAGCTGATTGGCTGTTTTTTTTGTTTTTTTTTTTTGAGTCTTTACAGAGAAGTGGAGGGAAGCTTCTTGACGCGTCGCTGGGCCAAGAAGGAGCTCTCGATGGGCTTTAACTCTGGAGTGGGTTGGGAATTTTTCAGGGCGGAGTATGTGGCTGCCATGGCACCCTGGAGATAAACAACAGTAAGTTTAGTGGATCCACAACCGTTTATCTAACCCTACTGAGCTCTGACTGCAGCAAAACAGAACATACAATGCACTCCAAAGACATTTTCACACATACAGCTGGTTTCCTCTGGTCTGAGTCAGCTGTCGAAGAGTAAACATGGAGGGTTTTCACTTTGGTTTCTTTTCACACAGAGAAAAATACAACTGAAGGTAAAATGCATCACTTCAGACAGTGTGACAAAGTGCAGATACAGGGCGGAAAAAAGTATTAGACCACCAACAGTCATCATAAACAATGGTTTCATATGTCTATAAAACATCAATTTTGTTTCAATGTACTTCAAACTTGGCACATGATATGATGACATCAGCTGGATCGATGCCAAAATAAACTACAATACGTGCGAGGGGCGGGGTTTATTGTTCCTGGAACCACTTGTTTCTTTTGTTTGTTTGTTTGTCAACATTTTAGCAGCAAAACTATTGGTTCAATTCATGCCAGATTGGGTTTATAGATTGACAGTGACCCAGAATAGATCTCATTAGATTTTGGGAAAGGTAGGTTAAAGTTAAAAATTTTTATGAATTTTTACAACCCCCCCCCCATTTACTTATAATGGGCGGAATTTCAAATCACTATAAAATATCAATTTTAACTCAATTTACTTAAAATATTGCAGAGATACAGAAATTAATTTTAGACATCACTCTGCAAAATATCTATGTGATAGCTTGTTTTTGACATTTTTGGCTACATTTTTAAAATCTTTTTCCTCTCCCATGTACTTATAATGGGCGAAATTTGAAATGTCTATAAAAACATCAATTTTGTTTCAATTTACTTCAAACTTGGCACATACAGTTGCGGAAAAAAGTATTAGACCACCAAAAGTCATCATAAACAATGGTTTCATATGTCTATAAAACATCAATTTTGTTTTCAGTTTCCTTCAAAGTTGGCACATATATAGCGGCAATTGATATGTTGACATGATCACTCGCATAGACATGATGACATCAGCTGGATTGATGCCAAAATAAGCTACAATACATGTGAGGGGTGGGGCTTGTTGTTCCTGGAACCACTTGTTTCTTTTGTTTGTTTGTTTGTCAACATTTTAGCAGCAAAACTATTGGTTCAATTCATGCCAGATTGGGTTTATAGATTGACAGTGACCCAGAATAGATCTCATTAGATTTTGGGAAAGGTAGGTTAAAGTTAAAAATTTTTATGCATTTTTACAACCCCCCCCCCATTTACTTATAATGGGCGGAATTTCAAATCACTATAAAATGTCAATTTTAACTCAATTTACTTAAAATATTGCAGAGATACAGAAATTAATTTTAGACATCACTCTGCAAAATATCTATGTGATAGCTTGTTTTTGACATTTTTGGCTACATTTTTAAAATCTTTTTCCTCTCCCATGTACTTATAATGGGCAAAATTTGAAATGTCTATAAAAACAGCAATTTTGTTTCAATTTACTTCAAACTTGGCACATACAGTTGCGGAAAAAAGTATTAGACCACCAAAAGTCATCATAAACAATGGTTTCATATGTCTATAAAACATCAATTTTGTTTTCAGTTTCCTTCAAACTTGGCACATATATAGCGGCAATTGATATGTTGACATGATCACTCGCATAGACATGATGACATCAGCTGGATTGATGCCAAAATAAGCTGCAATACATGTGAGGGGTGGGGCTTGTTGTGCCTGGAACCACTTGTTTCTTCTGTTTGTTTGTTTGTTTGTGAACATTTTAGCAGCAAATTCATACCAAATTGGGTTTATAGATTGACAGTGACCCAGAATAGATCTCATTAGACTTTGGGAAAGGTAGGTCAAAGTTCAAATTTTTTATGAATTTTTACAATTTTTTTTTTCCTATTTACTTATAATGGGCAAAATTCCAAATCACTATAAAAATGTAAATTTTGACTCAATTGACTCAAAACACTGCAGAGATATAGAGATTAATTTTAGACATCACTCTGCAAAATATCTATGCGATAGCTTGTTTTTGACATTTTTGGTTACATTTTTAAATATTTTTCTTCTCCCATTTAGTTATAATGGGCAAAATTTCAAATGTCTACAAAAACATAAATCTTGTTTCAATTTACTTCAAACTTGGCACATACAGTTGCGGAAAAAATTATTAAACCATCAAAAGTCATTAAAAACTATGGTTATGCAATCCAGTACTAACTCCTGGATGTATCATGTGACTAAAGCAGACAGAAAAGAAAACATGGAATCCCTAAAAGCACTGTTTTTGTCAGTACAATGCTATAGATGTTGATGTAAGAACTGAAGTGATTTTGGTTATTATCAAGAAAACACGGAAAATGGATAGATATCAGCTCTGAAATTAAACTTTTATGAGCTATTTTTGTTGGTATCATTATATTTGTCCAAACAAATGTACCTTTAGTTGTACCAGGCATTAAAAGGAAAAACTGAAGAAAACAAGGGGTGGTCTAATAATTTTTTCCTGTGACTGTATATCTGAAGTATGGGTGTGCGGGTACACTGTAATGGCCATTTATATGTCTGAGGGATTTTAAAAGTCATTTTGACCATCACAGAAAAAGTTTTCAGTACCTAAAATGTAGACAGAATGTTATACAGGGTGGGGAAGCAAAATTTACAATGAACATTTAGTTGTTTTTTTCTCAGCAGGCACTACGTCAATTGTTTTGAAACCAAACATATATTGATGTCATAATCATATCTAACACTATTATCCATACCTTTTCAGAAACTTTTGCCCATATGAGTAATCAGGAAAGCAGACGTCAAAGAGTGTGTGATTTGCTGAATGCACTCGTCACACCAAAGGAGATTTCAAAAATAGTTGGAGTGTCCATAAAGACTGTTTATAATGTAAAGAAGAGAATGACTATGAGCAAAACTATTAGGAGAAAGCCTGGAAGATACTATTAAAGAAGAATGGGAGAAGTTGTCACCCCAATATTTGAGGAACACTTGCGCAAGTTTCAGGAAGCGTGTGAAGGCAGTTATTGAGAAAGAAGGAGGACACATAGAATAAAAACATTTTCTATTATGTCAATTTTCTTGTGGCAAATAAATTCTCATGACTTTCAATAAACTAATTGGTCATACATTGTCTTTCAATCCCTGCCTCAAAATATTGTAAATTTTGCTTCCCCACCCTGTATATATATCTTTAATTACAGGGCTGGTTACATATTGTAACATACTAGTTATAATCAACTACAATACAATATATTGTGATTTTTATATTGGATTATATCATAGCTACAAAAGACACATGCATAACCAATATTTGGAACCAATATTCACTTTAAAGTCTTTGAAAAGGTTCTTTAAGCATTTTTGTGTTATTTATGGAATAAATTACATATATTTTTTAAATCAGATTTTATATTTTTTGTGTGTTTTTTGGCCTTTTGTGTTGATATAGTAGGTTAAAGTGAAAAAATAATAGGCAGATGATATAGATGAAGTTGTGCTGAAAAAAGAAGATACCAAACATGGGTATAGTAAACATTTCTTTACATGGTACATAAAGGTAAAATCAAAAGTACTCAAAAACGGCCAAAATAAGCTCAGACCCTTAAGGGTAAATACTATCTGTATTGTCCTGGATTATTTCTGTTACCTTGACCAGTTTGGGGTCCTGGTGGGGAAGCTGGCTGTTGGGAAGCTTGTCCCTCTGGACAATCCATGGGTGTTTGAGGACCTGCTTGGCGGTCAGCCTCTGATGGGGGTCCACATGAAGCATCTTGGACACAAGGTCCTAGAGGAAGCATAAATTCAATATTAAACTGACTGAGGTAATTCTGAGGACTGATGGGACCACGGTGCAGATCAGAACTATGGGTCCACCTTGGCAGCGTCAGACACTGTGTCCCAGTTCCCTCCAGTCAGGCTGAAGTGCCCGTTTCCTATCCTGTTCAGGATCTCATTCGGGGTGTCCTCGGGTCCGTTAGCGAATGGAGTAAAACTGGTGACAGTAAAGGAGGCGGATGATTAATGTGAAGCACAGTGGGACAGAAATACCGTCTGTTCTGGAAGAGTCCGAGTGTGTTACCCACCCGGCCAACATGGTGTACAGCAAGACCCCCAGACTCCAGATATCACATCCTTCATCGTAACCTTGACGCTTCAGCACCTGTCAAGAGGCCGGAAACCGAATCAGTTGAACATCTGTCAGTTGGATCTGCACTGAGGTAACGTTACGTCTGTGCTGGCTGTGTCGTAGATCATAACACACGGTGCAGACATTAGGCAGGCACAGGTCAGCTCACCTCAGGGGCCACGAAGTTCGCTGTGTAGCATGGGGTCATCAGCAGGCCGTTGTTGGCACGTAACTGCTTCGCAAAGCCGAAGTCACAGATCCTGATGGACTCTGGGTTCCCTGACTCATCAACGTACAGGATGTTGCTTGGCTTCAGGTCTCTGTGAACCACCTGAAATATGACAAAAAAAAAAAAAGAGTAAATTAAGGAGTGATGGGCTGGACTTACATGTAATAGTTGAGCAAATTTGTACTCAACTTTATAATGGGGAACAAAAAACGATCTGTGTTTCCATCAGTTTGTTTGTAGTGAATGAATGAATGAGGCTGCATAGCGATGTCAGAAGGTATGGGATATATCACATATGGCTGTAATGGAGAGTTATAAAGTTGTACTCTGGTCTACAATTTATTATTATTATTATTATTTTTTTTTTATATATATCATCTTCCTCAGAGACTAAATGCACTAAATTTAATATACAGTACATTGATAAGATGAATTGGAAAATAAATGTTAAAAGTGCCGGTTTGCTGATGTTTTCAATGTAAATGATAAAGTATTATTACACATACCTCCTTGTGAGACCCAGTAATGCATTTTTGTCCTCCGTAGGGGACAAGACATTGACAGCTTTATTTATTTAAAAAACGAAAAAAAAAAAAAAAAACAACCCACTGCCCACTGCAAAGGACATTCCATAATAAATTCCATAATAAAATAAAAAACTCTTTCTGAAAAAACTGTTGCATCATGTTGTTTCCAATCAAGACAATTATTTAATGTTAAAAAAAAAAAGCCAAAACTTATCCTTTCCTGGTTCTCAAGAGGATATATTGGTTTATGTACATTTATACAATGGACTAGTATGTGACCTGTGGGAAACCACGGGTTGTAGATGTGGTCGTTCGGATGCTGGGAAGAGCAGACTTTTGGGAAAAGATGTGAGTATATATTTTATAAGTAGTGACATAAAAATTGTTTGGTAAATCATTCTTTAAAATGTAAACGAAAATTAATATACAGTATTAATACCCAGCCGTGCCTGCAGAGTGAAATTGTGAGGTACACAGGAAGAACACAGATGGGGGGGTTGGGGTTGGGGGGGGGGGGGGGGGGGGGGGGGTGATTCGTAAGATCCGGGGGGGTCTTGGTAAGTACCTTACCTATCTCTCTCAGTCTCTCTCTCTCTCTCAAATATCAATCAATTCAATTCAGTTCTATTTGTAGAGCCCTATATCACAACAAGGTCACCTCACAGGGCTTTACAGAATTATTTGAATATGAAAATAAACAAGTCCAATAAACAGTGGATGAAGGAAATGGGTTAATGTCCCGGGCATCCCCCATCCTTAGACCCTCCTTCTTGGCAAAGAAAAACTCCAAAAACCCAATGGGAAAAGCGTGGTACTGTGCTTCAGTGATGGTAAGGAAACTGTATTCCAAAATGAGGTATCTCTGAAAATATTAGTCCTATCAACTTACAGAGATATTTAATGTGGAGATGGGACTATTCCTCAACTGTAGGTACCAAACTGGCCAGTTAAAAACATCTCAATTTGTCAGAATCGTGCTGATACACACATACACACAGATGCTCTGAGACCTTCCAGTATTATGATATAGATTAATAAATCTCACAATAAAAAACACCTTTAAAGTGAATGCATTGTAATGTGCAGACAGTGTTTGGAAGTAGATCTGGTAATGGAAACAAACATTCCTTTTGAGTAAAACCCATTCTCTCGTTTATTCTCAGAATTTTACATTTTGACCCCAGACTGTATATTAGATTTACACTGCACCAGAGAACAAATGAAAGAAGATGCTGTGGATCCAATGGTACCAAACAGACATTTTATGATACTATTGACTCCCTACAAATGCATCAAAACTCATTTAACCAAAAAAGACCCAAACGTCCACTGTCGACCTAAACCATCTACTGATGTAATATGTTTAAATACCTGTTGATCCATTAATCCTATCAATCCATGTAAATTGGTGTAAAATACAGTTTGTCATCTTTTCATGGCCATCAGATATGACCCATTTGGACGTTCAGAGGCTCCGTAGTGAACGTAGAAACATCGTCATCTTCTACAACACTGACTCACCAGTAAAACCCATGGAGCTGAATCAATGGCAGTGGATGGAGACACTGAGTTTATGCTCAGTTAATGATACGTTTTACTGAAAAAGTCACTTTTTCTTCAGTTTTTATCCGTTTCTGAAATTATAACCCTCAACTTTAAACATGATCAGTACATTAAATGTAGGAAAATACTTGATTATCCTTGGAAAAAATTCAAAATACAGTGTACAATATTGTAATAAATGATGATAAATCACTTAAGAAAGATTAACTAGAGAGGAAAAATCATTTGGGAAATGCCATAAAAGTAGCGCTGGGTCTTTATGGGTTAAGATCATCTCTAATTTCTTTTAATTTAACAAAAGCACATTGGAAAAACTTTCACTTGAAATCATTTCATACATTATTTTAATCTTATGGTCGCAGGAACCTATATTTCCACTCGTGTCTTTGTGAAAATAATAAAATAATTGAATAATATTGAGCAAATTAAGTTTTGTAACCTCATGCTTTGACCAATCTGAAATATTTCAGTGGCTATATTATGAAGGGAATTATAAAATCCCACAGTGGATATCAGTAGGTTAGCTCTTTTTCTGAAAAAGGGCTAAAAATATTCCAAGCAAGTGAAAGAAATGTTAAAAACTGAGTAACTTGTATTTCCATTCACCTTTCCCAGTGCAGTACTTCAAACTGTGGATAATAATACACTGATGGAAACACAGTGATAGAAATTGGTGTCAATGCACCAAAAAAAACCCAAACAAATGAATGAATAAAATGTACAATGTTATTAAATACAGAGGAAATATGTAAATGTGTAGGTTTTTGGTACAGGTCTAACTTACCCCCTGTGAATGTAAATACTCTACAGTCTTGGTGATGGTGTGCAGCACAGCACTGGCCTCTCTCTCTGAAAAGAACTTCTGTTTGAGGATCCGATCCAGCAGCTCTCCTCCACGCATCAGCTCCGTCACCATGAACACCTGCTTACCGTTGTCATAAACCTGGCACAGAAACACACACACAATCAAGTCATGGAATTTAACGCCCTAGGCAGATAATAGAGCAGTAAACATATGTGGTTTTATCCTCACATCCTTCAGTGTGATGATGTTGGGATGCTGTCCATATCTGAGCAGAATCTCAATCTCCTCTGATGGGTCTGTGCTGGTCTTATCGATCATCTGCAAATGACAAAATGACACTTTCTTAATTGTGATTCTTTTCAAATGCTAGCGGAAAATTATTACCTTAGTAAAGTTATGGATGGATTTTCATGAAATTTTCAGGAAATGTTGATACTGGCACAAGGAAGAAATGATTAAATTTTGGTGGTGATTGGGGGGGGGGGGCAAATAGATCTCTCTTGGCAGAGGTCTGCGCTCTCTGAGTGCTTTTCTTGTTCAGTATATTTTCAAGAGAGAGAATAAGAATTGAGAGAGGACGTTTGTCTGTTGGTTTGTTTGATTACTGTTGCTCACTTGATTTAATTGTTTACTTTATTATGTATTCCTTTTGTGTTGCCTTCAAGGATGTATGTATGTACAGTATATATACATTTTTGAAATTTATTTTTCTGGTGTGTCAATATAGGTGTGTATGCATGTACATGTATGTGAAAATGATTAGTGACATTAACTATTTACAAAAGATCCAAGGGAAATGATTTTTCATACATTATACTGATATGAAGCTACAAGATAAACTGTTGTGTGGAGAAGGGGTGGGATCAAATGTTTTCTTTTTTCATACAGAATCCCCCCCCCGCCCCAAGGGGGGTAGGCAAGGGGTGTTGTTTTTGGTTCAGTTTCTTTCTTTCTTTCTTTGTTAACACTCTAGCAGCAAAACTGTTGGTTGAATTCATAATAGCATAGAATAGCAGAATAGCAGTGATTACATTTTGGGAAAAGTAGGTTAAAGTTTACATTTTTTATGAATCAAAAAAAAAAAAAAAATCCCATTTACTTATAATGGGTGAAAATTCCAAATGTCTGTAGCAGCACAACTATTGGATGAATTCATACCAAATTGGGTTTATAGATTGTCAGTGACCCAGAATAGATGGGATTACATTTTGGGAAAAGTAGGTCAAAGTTACATATTTTAATGAATTTTTAACCCCCCCCCCCCCCATTTACTTAAAATGGGCAAAATTTCAAATGTCTATAAAAACATCAATTTTGTTTCAATTTACTTCAAACTTGTTTCATATATAGAGGCAATTGATATGTTGACATCAGCACATGCATAGACATGATGATATCAGATGGATCGATGCTAAAATAAGCTACAATATGTGTGAGGGGCGGGGTTTGTTGTGCCTGGCACCACTTGTTCTTGTTGCATTGGTTTTAAATGTTGATATTTGAAATAATCAATCATTATTTCCTCCCGCTCCTTTTCAAATTTGCAAATTATGTCATATTTTGTTTTCATGTAACTGCCTACTTTTTTTTTAATGTTTTCTTGCAATCTGTTTTATTTCTAAGGCCTAAAGTAGGAATAGTTTTGTTGCATATTCCAAATAAACTGAAATAATAAGCAGTGTTGATACCTTGACGGCATATTCTGTGTTGGTGGCTTTGTGGATGCATCGTTTACAGACGGAGAAGGAGCCCATTCCGATGTCTTCTTTCAGCACGTATCCGTCGCTGAACAGCAGGTTCTTCCCATGCAGCTGCTGTAATGTGTCAAAGATTAAACCGCCTGAGTGGAAGCATGTTCGACTGACAGAGATGAGGAAGTAGAAGGGTACTGCTGGTTTTGGGAAAAGAATCTATTTCCAGCCCCGTTTTCTCTCTCCATGTCTAACTAGCTGTCTTCATCTACCACACAGTCAGTTAATTACTTCCACTGCCAGGCATGAAACAAGATCTGAAGCCATTTAGCGCTGGTAAGTGATTACTCTGCCTTCTTCTTCTGAGCCTTACACTCCTCCATGCTGTTATCTGTCTGTCTTTCACACCTTGTGTTTCAGTGCTATCACCACTACACAACTGCAAGATAACACATTTAAAATGTGACTTTAATGAGCTGTTATCGTGCTTAATCCACCTCATTGTGAATCCATCTCTCCAGTGTGCTGGAAAGTGTTACAGGGTGTTTGCTCTTTATCCAAATACAAATTCCAGACTTTTTTTTTCCTGTACTTTTATACTTGCATGCCTACATTTTTGGTTGAGATTCTACCTGTTGTGTGTAGTAGAAAAGACCCTTTTAATAAATGTATGAATGAATGAATTCATAATTCGCAGTAAATTACGTTTTACTGACAGAAACATTTTCAAAACATAAGAAAATCACAAAAGTGCATGAATATTAAACAAACTACGGGTGGGAATTGAAAACCGGTTCTGACTTAGAACCGGTTTCAGTTGATCAGTTCCATCAGAATTGCACACCTCCAGCGTTATCAATTCTTCTTAAACATTCTCTCATTTCCCATTTCCTGAACTGTTCATTAAACAGTTCAGGAAAATATGATTGTGTTTGACTTTCTGTTTGTGTGTGTATAATGGTGTGTATGTGTGACATATTCAGTGATTTGATATGGAAAATGGTCAAATAAGCTCCACTATGACCTGTCCAACTACTTTTTTTTCCCACTCAGGAATCGATAGGAGAATTGATAAGGAATTGGATTGGTAAGCAGAATTGACAATGGCTTTGATATTGATAAAATCCTATCAATTCTCACCCCTAACACAAACAAGTTTCACTAGAGTCATTCCAGTACCGACTGGTTAATGAAACCATATCTAGTTTTTTTTATATACTTTCCTCATGTGTTTCTTATATTACAAGATTGCGTGCCTTTGAGCATACTCTCAAATTTGACTATAAGAGAAACTTTTTTCCATACATTATAAAGACTTTCACACAAAATTCCAGACTTTTCAAGGTCTGGAAAGCAGAGTTTAAAAATTCCATACTTTTTAAGACTTTCAAGACCTGCACAAGCACCCTGTGTTATTTTCAGGAGGTTGGAGTTCAACTTGCAAACCTTCTAAGAACCAATTTGATTTTCTACAGGTAGAGATTTCCAAAATCTGATGTTTTTGCTCAAGGATGTTTTGTCACGACGGTCTAAACAACACAAATCAATTATGGTTGGTTTCACCTCTGTATAGAGATAAAAATGTTAACTCACTTCAGTAACCCAACAGGGAAATATGGTTTCTGCATTTCACCCACACCAACACACAATACTTAGCATTAGCTGCCTTAGCATTAGCTGCCACTGAAAGTGCTCATGGACCAACTCCAGATCTTTATAAGTATCCTGATCAAGGGCACTGACAGGAGAATCAAAATATATACAGTTGCGGAAAAAATTATTAGACCATCAAAAGTCATTAAAAACAATGGTTATGCAATCCAGTACTAACACCTGTGTGTATCATGTGACTAAAACACACAGAAAAGAAAACATGGAATGCCTAAAAGCACTGTTTTTGTCAGTACAATGCCATAGATACTGATGTAAGAACTGAAGTGATTTTGGTTATTATCAAGAAAACATGGAAAATGGATAGATATCAGCTCTGAAATTAAACTACTATGAACTATTTTTGTTGTTATCATTATATTTGTTCAAACAAATGTACCTTTAGTTGTACCAGGCATTAAAATGAACTAGAAATGGAAGAAAACAAGGGGTGATCTAATAATTTTTTCCATGACCGTATACATCTCTACAGGTTAGCAGGTGAAACAGCTACAAAATGCATAAACTAGATTTATTTGTTGTCCTCTTGGACTTTTCTGTTGCTTTGCTGTTTATTTATAACCCATAATAAACTGACCTGGACGACTGGGTGTGGGGGGGGGCCGGACCGGCTCCACTAAACCTTCCTCCTCTAAAAGAGTCGACGCCACAAAGCTGAAGCCTCTGAAGAGCTGGTGAGCTCCAGCACTGGGGGGGACACCAGGGGAGTCTGGTGTGACATCAGACAAAGACGGTCAAACGGTTTATTAATGTCTTTAGAGGGCACTACCTTACATTTACCCCAAAAGTTGCCCTGTGATGATTATTTACAGGTAAACGGGAAATATGTTGCTTTTCAGATAAGATAAATGTGATGTGGAACAAAACAACAGCTTAACCTCTGACCTTTAGGAGTGCGTGAAGTGAACTCAGAGTCGAAGTAGAAGGTGTCATCTGGACGTGCCACTGCCGGTCTGAACGGAGGCTTTACTTCTTTCCTGAAGAGTTTCTGAAATGAATACAATAAATTCATCCACATGGTCCTTTGCTTGAACTTTGTGACTGTAAATATTTTTATAGGTCCTATGATTATGCCTTCATATATATATATATATATATATATATATATATATATATATATATATATATATATATATATATATATATATATATCTCATGTATTATGAAGAAGGAATATGATCCAATGCACAAGAATTCAATATGGTGCAGAGCTGGGTATGATGTTATTTTTTTGTTTCTTCTTATGCAAATCATAAATTCACTAAAACAAGTGCAATTTTTACTTCTAAAATTTTAACTCAGCATCTTTTTTTTTGGTTTCGTTTCTTCTTAACTTATAAAGAAGGTGCACCAAGCCTTTTTGTCTCTTTGTAATGTGAAAAAAAAAACAGTCTGACAAAACACAAAATAAACCCAGGCCAGAAAACAGTTTAAAGGGAAATAACTGATCTCCCAGTAACAGATAAACACACACACACACACACACACACACACACCCTCACACACACACATTTATATATATGAATTAATAACATGGAAGACTCTTACATTCCAGTCTATGGTTGAAAAGAAACCATGTCGTTTGATTTCCTCTGCACCGTCAGCACCGGATCCTGACAAAAAATAAAAAAATAAAAAAAATAAAAAATTTTCTTTCTTGAGTCTGTTTGTTCATGCAAAATGAAATGTGATTACTATAGATTAAAAATCTATGATACTTAATCATGATTAATTGAAATTAATCCACAGCAACCCTGTGATTAATCTGATGAAACATTTTAATCGTTTCACAGCACTAGTTGAAACACATTGGTGATGACATTCCCACCACTGTTTGTGCCTCAGACTTGAATAGAATAGAATAGAATAGATCTTTATTGTCACTGTCACAGGACCAATGAAAATCAGTTCAGCAGCTCAGTTCAATTTAGCAGCAAAAACACTTAGTGCAAAAGGGACTGTATAAGAAAATAAAATAAAATACAAATATCAGTGTTAAGAAAAAGTTGTTTCTGGCTGTTGTATTTTATTTACTTTCTGATGATTGATGAATTGATGATTTCCTCTCAACAGTTATTTTTTACCCTTTTGCTTGTCATGTATTCTGCACTTGATTCCTTTATACACATTTACAATCTGTGTTTTGACCTTGTGAAGCACATACTACCACTTTTTGTTCTCCTTCATAAAGTTAAGTTTGAGGCACAGTTTCTATCATGAGAACTTTAACATCAGATGCTTTTCATGAGTATTAGGGACTGTGCTGATCCCTGCACAGACGACCATCTGTCAGAAGGTATTTATGGGTCGATACCTACCCAACCTGTTGGCCGGGTTCCTCTTAAACAAAGCCCGGAGCAGAGACTGGGCCTCAGCGCTCAGGAACTGAGGCATTCCCAGACGTGCCCTGAAGGAAGACACACATGGCTGGATTTATTTCGACCGCCACAGACTGAGGCATTTGGAACAAAGTGATGCCGGGCCTCTGTGTGGGACCGCTGACTCCACCCAGGACATACTCACTTCAGAATCAGGTTCATAGTTTCTTTGCGGTCCTTCCCTTGGAATGGCAGCGCTCCTGTCAACATCTCAAACTGCAAAAGGGAACATTTGATCATCTACATGTACACACATCCATTATTGCTCTAAAATGCATATTAACCACAAATCCTATTAAAAAGCTTCAACAAGCAGGTAATGTGGAGTTTCTCGGTTTTTCACTGCTATCAAATATATGTTTGGATATTTAGATGCTCTATAGTGAATGATGTGTCATCTCACTAATGTAGAATTAATTCATCAGTGAAACCCATGCGCTGTCAAACTCTGAGCCAGTAAAGCTCATATATCCTCCTGAGACCCAGGAAAGTAAAGGTTTTGGCTTTTTTACATTAAATAATTGCCTTGATTGGAAACAGTATGATAGAAGTGTTTTTTCAGATACATTTTTTAAATGAAATGTCCTTTGCAGTCCTGTTTTTTTTTTGTTTTGTTTTTTTTAAGTAAAGCTGTGAAACTCTTCTCCCCAACAGAGGTCAAACATGCATGGCTGGGTCTCAGGAGGAATCATTAAGAATTCAAAAAAATATAAATACAACTTTTTATATAGAAAATTTGAGACAAAAATCATACATTTTTATCAATTTTTTTTTTAAAAAGTCATTAGTAAATTCAACCATTCTTAGACAAAACTACTGTAAAATTGCTACTTTGACTTATTTAACTTTAACTTATAACGCAAATTGCTAAAATGTGACAAAAAAACCTTAACCCTTAAAGACCCAGTGCTACTTTTGTGTCACATCCCAAATAAATTTTTCTCTCTATTTAACCTTTCTTAAGTGATTTATCACTATTTATTACAATACTGTCCTCTGTATTTTGTATTTTCACTGTAAATCATGTATTTTCCTGTATTTAATTTCCAATATTTAATTTAAATGTTCATGAAAACACAATGAAAAAGAAAGAGTGCAACATAATTATCTATGACTATCCTAATCACTTATCTGTTTATATCTGTAAATTATATCTTCTTTCTTCTATATACGTGTATTTGTTTTATTAGTGGTTTTCATCTTTTGAGATCCAGATTGGATTGGTATGGGGGTCGGCATTGGTTTTGGGGGGGTTATACTTTGTGTGTCACAAAATCTTTTATCTATGATAAAATGTGAATTTCTGTCTTTTCTTGTATTGTACTTTTGGAGATGCACAATGGAAATAAATTTAAAAAAATGATTTAAAAAAAAAGAAAACAGAATAAATTAAAAGGTTAATATATCAAAACAGAAAAAACGGAAGAAAAAGTAACTTTTTTGAATAAAATATATCATTAACTGAATGAAACAATAAATGTCTCCATTCTGTCATTGATCCAACTCAATATTGTAGAAGATGTTTCCAAGTTCACTACAGAGCCTCTGAACGTCCAAATGGGTCATATCTGATGACCATGAAAAGATGACAAACTGCATTTTACACCAATTATTTACATGTATTGATAGGATTAATGGACCAACAGTAATTAAACATTTTACATCAGTACATGCTTTTGGTCGCTTGTGGATGTTTGGATGTTTTTGGGTTAAGAAGCACAATTATGCATGTATTTTTCATAGCATCGTGACCTAAAAGACAGGGTTTTCCCCTGTAAGTCGCTTTGGAAAAAAGCGTCTGCCAAATGCGTAAACATAAACATAACATAAAAGAAAAAAAAAAAAGCAGATATTTCCCTTACCATCAGTACTCCAAATGACCACCAGTCAGCGCTGTGAATGTGTCCCTGCCTGTTCACGACCTCTGGTGCCATGTACTCCACAGTACCACAGAAGGAATACGCTTTCTTCTCATGATCAATGGCTTCTTTACACAAACCAAAATCTGGAAAACACCCAAGGACACGTATGAGTATGAAGAATCACAACATAGTAAAAACACTGCACTGGGCGATGTGTCAGTACTTCCATTTAATGCAGCACTTTGAGTTTTCATGTACATTTCTGAGGCTTAAATAAGGGTAAATTAAATGTAAAAGCTGCTCTGAGAAGCTTTCATCATACACTATATATTCATCAATCTGAGGTGTCGTCTGTGTGACCGTTATACTGCCGTTATAAACCCTCCTAAGGTCACCTCTGGTTCAAATGCAGCAGAGCAGGGGGGCGAATAAATGGAGGTGATTATGGCCGACGATAAGATGAAGTGAAATAATTAACGAGAGCACCATTTACAGGTCTATATGCAGATACAAGGAGGCGGCGAGATAAGGCTGTCGGCAAACCGTGAGTAATGAAGGTCAACAAGATGAGGAAAGTGGGTGTGGGTCCAAGGACAAGAGGGTGGAAAAACAAGTAAATAAACAAATAAATAAATAAAAAGACTCACCTGTGAGTTTGATATGTCCCTCCTCGTCCAGGAGGATGCTAGAAGACAACAACATCAACAATCATAATCATATAGTGATAGTCATTTGAGTTTCATATGAGGCATTTTATTGAGCTGATTTATTGATTTCATATTAATATAAATATTCAAACATATTAAAGAGAAGCAAGAACACGCTTCAGTACATAACACAATAAAATATATTATGTAGTGTATGATAGATTAACATAATATACAGGAAAAAAACTATAAAATAAGTTATATTAAATCCATTGTAAGTCCATTTAACACAGTTGTTTTAATAAGACTGTATGTTAATGTTAATAGCAGCATTATAAATACCTTTATTCTTTTATGATAAGACATTTTAATCACTTATAGGAAGTTTCATAAGAGTTTAAAGAATACTTAAAAACATTCAACAACAGTCCCAAACATTAGTGTTTACCAGCTTTACAAACACATTTATTGAGTTTAACTAATGTCACTGTTTTTGCTTTTTTTTTTTTTTCCATTATTTTTGTCGTTTTATATAATTTCAACACATTTTTTTAGCCTTAGCAGTTCACTATCTAGCAGTCTTAATAAGTGCATAGTTAACAAGTGGTTCAAGGCAGAACAAACTCCGCCCCTCACACGTATCGTATCTTATTTTGGCATCGATCCAGCTGATGTCATCATGTCTATGCATTTGCTAATGTCAGCATATCAACTGCCTCTATATATGTGCCAAGTTTGAAGTAAATAAAAACAAAATTGATGATTTTATAGACAAGTGAAATTTCAGCCATTATAAGTAAATGGGACAAAAAAAGATTTTAAAAATTCATAAAAATTTGACCAATTTTTCCCAAAATGTAATGACATCTATTCTGGGTCACTGGCAATCTATAACCCTAATTTGGTATGAAATCAACCAATAGATTTGCTGCTAGAGTGTGAAAGAAAGAAAGAAAGAAAGAAAGAAAGACAGAAAGAAAGAAAGAAAGAAAGAAAGAAAGAAAGAAAGAAAGAAAGAAAGAAAAAAAGAAAGAAAGTAGGGTAATAATACTACTTTTTTTTATTATACTTGAATGGAACGACTGTAACACCCAATTAATGGGATTAATAAAGTATTCTGATCTGATCTAATCTTAAAAAGTCACGTAATAACTTTTGGAGTGAATGTAAAACAGCAGGTACTTAATGTGCACTAACAAAATAAAAACTTCTAATTTGATAACACAGTTGAACTATAATCCAAAGCAGGGGACCCCATTTGAATTCCAGGTGACCCCACATGGGGTCCCAATCCCAAGGTTGAAAAACACTGATCTAAAGGGTTTAAGAATCTCTTCATTGTAGTTTGACAAATTAGGGCCCCACAAACAGCATCTTGCTTAAGGCTAGGGATGGGAATCGAGAACTGGTTCTTTTTAAGAACCGGATCCCAGTAGCTTGATTCCTTGGAATCGTTTGCCTGCCTGCTTAACGATTCTGCTTATCGATTCCACCTTCGTTGTGCATGCGCAATGACGTCATGCATACGCTGCATTGTTTTGGTCAGAACGTAGCCAACATGGCGTTGAGGCACAAACGGTCTAAAAAGCTGACACCAGGTCCACTGGAACACTGTCAAAGCTTCCATGTCTTCTAAAGGGTAGAATCCCTCCAATATGCTGAAACATTTGTCCACAGCATGTGATTCATTTACAGGAATGTCATGTATTTGATTCGCTATTTAGTGGCGCTTGTGAATCTAGCGGATGAACACCGGACCGTTATTCGGGCCCATTTCCGGTTCAGGCAACAAACGTCATATCCCCTCAAATACAAGTTTCCGAAGGTAAGGGAAAGGAAATGAGGTGCACAACAACAGGAGGTGGGCAGAGTCGAACCGGTTCCATGTAGTGGACATGCGGCAATAGAGGAATTAGTAAAGCACCTTAAGTCCCCCCCCCCCCCCCCCCCCCCCCCCCCCCACCGAACCGGGCCCGGCATCATCTGTTATTATTATTTATATATACTGTATATGTTATATTTTCTGTGCAGAGATGGAAATATAAAAGACAGTTAATGCAAACACACCCGTTTGTACTGTTTTATTCCCTCACCCAATGAGAATCGATAAGGAAGTGGATCAATAAGCAAAATCAATAATGGAATCAAAATCGTTAAATTCTTATCGATTCCCATCCCTTCCTAGGGCCCCCACGAAGCTAGAAAACAGCCCTGATCCAAAGCATTACCACACCACAGGTGATCCATTACTGGCCCAGTTTCCATGGATTTGGCTTCAGTTATATAAAATGTACCGACTTACTTTTCAGGTTTGAGGTCTCTGTAGATGATGCCCAGACTGTGAAGGTGGTCCAGTCCTAACGCCAGCTCTGCCAGATAAAACTTCACATCCTCCTCCGTGAACATCACCTGGCAAAGCAAGGTAACACAGGAGGAGAAGAAATGAGAGAGAATAACAGCACAAATAACAGACAATGGAGGAAACAGGGGAAGTGGTGCCAGCGCAGAATTAATGTCTGGAATTAGGACATGAAATATGAAACCTGTCCCTGAAAGAAGTAAAACACCTGAATTATCTGAGGAATTCTCACCTCTTTGGAGAGCCTAGTGAACAGATCGCCTCCTCGGAGGAAGTCCAGGATCAAGTACAACTTCCCTTCAGTCTGGAAAGCTACAAAAACACACACCAAAAGTTACAGCCAAGGCTACGGAGAAAAGGTTTATGAAATGATGAGAAAAAGTTTCAGACGGACGCACCATAATGTAGTTTGACGACAAATGGGTGGTTGACATCTGCCAGGATGTCCCTCTCCATCTTGGTCCTCACACGATCTCTCACTGAAACAAGAAGAACACGACAGCTCAGATCCAGCCCACAAACACAAACTACAAGTGGATGTCATTTAAATGGCTGAACAGATTAGACCAGTGGTTCCCAACCTTTTATAACTCCTGATCCCATTTTAACGTCACTAATTTCTGGCGACCCCGCACATTCAAAACGGAGACTTTTTTTTTTTTTGCTAAAATTAATTTGGTTTTGATCATGTAATAGTTTGCTATACTATGTTGCAAATAGATGTTAATTTTAGACGAAATTTAGTCCATATAATGATTATCATTATCATTATTAAAAAGTGGATTGAGTCAGGATGAACACCACTGAAGGCCAAGAAGTGGAATACAAGGACCACCACTGACTTCTACAAATATACTATAAATATAAGGTAAGATAAGGCAAGATAAGATAAGACTTTATTTATCCCACTGTGGGGATATTTCACAGTTAACAGCAGCAAAAATTTGACAAATACACTATTAAGGTAAGGTAAGGTAAGGTAAGGTAAGGTAAGGTAAGGTAAGGTAAGGTAAGGTAAGGTAAGGTAAGGTAAGGTAAGGTAAGGTAAGATAAGATAAGATAAGATAAGATAAGATAAGATAAGATAAGATAAGATAAGATAAGATAAGATAAGATAAGATAAGATAAGATAAGATAAGATAAGATAAGATAAGATAAGACTTTATTTGTCCCACCATGGGGAGAGTTAACAGCAGCAAAAATACAACAAGCAAGTGCAGAGAAAAAGACAGATAGAAAAAAAAACACAAACAAGTGAAAAAAAAACTGAAATATACAGAGAAAAATAAGAATTTTTTTGTTGTTTACATAAATATGTATATAAAGAAAGAAAAAATAAAGAAAGAATAAAGATAAGATAAGATAAGATAAGACTTTATTTATCCCACCGTGGGGACATTTCACAGTTAACAGCAGCAAAAATACAACAAGCAAGTGCAGAGAAAAAGGCAGATAGAAAAAAACCACAAACAAGTGAAAATAATTGAAATATAAAGAGAAAACTAAGAATTTTTTGTTATTTATATAAATATGTATATAAAGACAGAATAAAGAAAGAAAAAAGAAAGGAAGAATAAAAAATTAAAAATTATTTACATATTTATATTTATTTACATACTTTAGAATAAACATATGGTTTTGGAGGAGCATGTGACTTTGCATGTGAACAAACTGAAAGAAACATTCTCTGGGTTTAAAAAAAACAAAAAACAAAAAACACTGCAGACTGTAGTGGTCCATATACTGTATGCATGTTGTTCTCTGTACAGGAAAAGCATACACCCTTTTATGAAACTGAGGGTACTGCCACGTAAAAAAACAAAACCACAAAAATCAAATAGGAAGTTTGTTTAATGGCCCTATGTGAACCTGACGATGGGAAAGTTTCAGCTCCCATAAAATAGGTGTAAACCCACACACTGTCTAATTCACAGGGATCTAAAACTGAAAAATGACAGTCTTCATACATTTAGGACATTGGAAGTATTTGGGTATTTTTTTTTTTCTGATCAAGATCTTTTTATTGAAGTTTTCTTAATATAATACAAGTGCAGTGCTGAATGGTCCTAGCACAAATCTTAAGCAGGCATGGGTGTAAAATCTATCGCAGCTAGCACTAAGGGTGTAAGAAAATATCGGTTCTGCAATATATCATAATATTTCATTTCACAATACTGTATCGATATTAAAAAGTACTGTATTGATGTTTTTAGGTTTTTATTCAAATGCAGATATTCTGGAGGTTCATTTTTGTGTTTTTGTTTATATTTAATGTATTATTATTTAACACTTTTATTAAATAATGTTAGTTCCTTGTTGGGATTGCACAAAAATAATGTTATGATGTTAGTTTTGAACTAATTGGGCAAGTTATCTGGGCAAGTGACTATTTTTGGTAATTTCTGCACACATTACAAGTAGGGGTGTAAGAAAATATCAGTTCTGCAGTATATTGCGATATTTCATTTCACAATACTGTATCGATAATAAAAAGTACTGTATTGATATTTTCAGGTATTTATTCAAATGCAGATATTGTGTAGGTTTATTTTTGTTTTTCTTTGTGTTTATATTTTATTTATTATTATTTAACACTCTTTTATTAAATAATGTTAGTGCCTTTGGTGGGATTGCACAAAAATAATGTTATGAACTAATAGAATATGAACATTTGAGCAGGATCTTAAATTGTAATGTCTGTAAAACATAATTTAAGTTTTAACACAGGAAAATTTGTGATGTAGCATTAGATTGTGATCAAATAAAAATGTGTTTTTTTTATTTGTGTAGATTTATGGTGTAATTAAATTCTTCAAGGAAATAATCTTAAAAAAAAAGAAAAACAAAAAATTGCCTTTTTAACAGTATCATGATATATCGTAATCCTAGTATGGTGATTTGTATCGTATCGCCAGATTCTTGCCAATACACACCCCTAGCTAGCACCATAAAAAAACAAAAAAACAGAACAAAACAACGCAAACAACAGACTGCACATAAAATAATCCCTGCCAGTGCACTGGACATAATAAAGGATCACTATGACAACAGAAACCTGCGCTAGGAGGAAGTCAAAATGAGCAGCATTGTGAAGTGTTTGACTATTTTTATTATTTTTTTATTACCTCCGCCAAGTGAAACGGGGCAGGTTATGTTGTCATCGGGGTTTGTCTGTTAGCAAGATAACTGCAAAATTTCTGGACGGATTTGGTGAAATTTTCAGGAAATGTTGATACTGGCACAAGGAATAAATGATTACATTTTGGTAGTGATCGGGGTGTGTGTGTGTGTGGGGGGACTGATCTTCCTTGGCGGAGATCTGAGCTCTCCGAGTGCTTTTCTAGTTTGCTATATGACTTAAACTTGTGTTTTATCTGTGCAAAATAACTCTAAACTATTTCCTGACATCCAATCGCAAACACGTCCAACATGTTTGACACCCGTTAATATAACTTTAACAGCTTTTCAAACAAAAGCCTCTTTACAGAAGTTGATTGATTTATTACGATGCCACTGACATATAAATGAGTATGTGCTTCCACTTACACAGAGAACATCAGTTACTAAGCAATATGTCACACACACACAAACACACTGATAAAAGAATGTTGTATCTCAGACCACCTCTAAGATCTGAGTGTGTGTTTGGATCCTGATGCATCCTGGGAGATCTGATTAGAAGGCGACACCTTTAATGCCAGGTGCCAGATCAGGACACACTGAGATCTGATCCTTTAAACCACATGGTCTGGGCTGCAGAGTCCACATTCTTTCAACAGGAATACATCCTGAAATGACTGCCTATCAACTGATGTCTTTGGTGTAAGTGAGCGCACACTTATTTTCATGCTAACGGCATAAAATTAAAGTGTCTGAAAATTCTCAAAAGCAACATAATACAAGTACGTTAGAGGAATAGTACTGGCTGAGGACACCAAAATAAATCAGTGACACTTTTTTTTTTTCTCTCCAAGTCGGGAAGTAGAATATCTGCAAATTACATAATTTAGTTGAAATTCATGTCAATGTTTTCAATGCTTGAATGCGTTTTAAAATTTTTAAAAGTGGGTTGGGGTTTCTCTGTATGGAGTTAGTATGTTTTCTTGAGGTAATCCAGGTTTCTCAAACCATTCAAAGACAAACACATGCACATTTTTTGTCAATAATATTTGAATATCTCATTTATATTTTTTGTGACACCATGAAGAATACTGCAGTAATAACTAATGAGGATCATGGGTTGATAGGTCATCCATAAGTGTGAATGTGAGAGTGAATAATTGTTTGTATATGTCAGCCCTGCAATGAAATGGTGAGAAATCCAGATTATACTATCTTCCAGTAAAGGTGACTGGGATAGTTCAGAAAATAAATGAGTGAATGAGTGAGTAAATGAATGTTGCGGAGGGAACTGAGACACTGAACACATTCTCATATCAGGCATGAATTGCTAAATGTACAATTGCTCATTATACATAGTCTTTATACACTAATTCTTTGGTGTCTCTCATATTCATGTACACATTCTTAAATGTTTTTATATTATATTTTCTCTTTTCTTTGTATCTAGCTGAGAACTACCTCCAAGAAAAATTTTGTTATGTGCACATTTTGACAATAAACATTCCTGAATCTTGAATCTAAAACTGTCCACTTATGATCAGATCATCCACAACACAGTTCTGTGCAAAAGCTTTAGTCCAACATTAGGTTTGTTGGTTTAGTAAAGTTCTAATGACCACATTTATGGATTTGTCAGTCTCTGTACAAAGATCTGTTAGAATTATGCAGTTGAAGAATATATAAAAACCTAAACATTATATAATTAGAATATAATATGTTATAATCATGATAACTATGTTTTGGAATTTGAATGTAATATGAAATAGCTTTGATTCCTGTTTTTTGCTGATTTGCTCTAAGTTGTGTGATACATTGACATTAGAAGATTAAAGGCTTCAAATGGTAAAATGGCAAAATACAGTGTTATAGGTGGGTTATCTTGGTTTTTAGAAGGGTAGAGTGTGGGTTTAGAATGGATAAGGGAAGAGTACAATGTTATATTGTTAGACTAGGGATAAAGATAAGAGTTTATGAGGCCTGGGGAGCAAGGACAAGGGGTAAAAATGAAGCAGTCAGATGTAGCGTGGGTGATATGTGAAGGTATTGGCTGACGTTAGGAGTAGGAAGATAACACCCCCACAGTAGCAGGAAAAAGATAATTCGGGTCGCTTGAGGACGGGGGGGGCAGAGAGATGGGGCTATGAGACTTTATGTCTGTGAGCCTGGAAAACTGAGACCACAGATCTGTGTAAGTTTGTTTGATGTTCATTAAATGGCTGATTCATTGTTACCTCTGCCAGGATGTATTGTGATCACTTTCCTTTGTGTGTTTGCGTGTGTGTTTGTTTGTTTGTTTGTTAGCAAGAGAACTCAAAACGTTATGGACAGATCCCATTTCAGGTCTGTTTTATGGTCAAGGTAATAACCAATGCAACAAATGCGGAGGAAAGAGAATTGGAGTCAGATTAGTGAGTAGAATCCCAACAGATCCGATCTGAATATATGAGAAGTATGTACAGCAGGAAAAACTAAAGTTTCAAGGAGAAAACAACTTCTATAAACCAAAGTGGTCATATTTACTGACCTGCCCTTGTACTTAATATGTCTTCAACCCTTTTATTCAGACAATATGAGATGTATTGCATATTTTTTAATGTTTAACACCAGGTTTCATTCAACACGAGATGTTTCCAATTGTTACCTCCACCAGGAGGTACTGTGACCACTTTGCTTTGTGTGTTTGCGTGTTTGTTTGTTTGCTTGTTTGTTTGTTAGCAGGATAACTCAAAAAGTTACGGACAGATTTTCATGAAATTTTCAGGAAATGTTGATACCGGCAGAAGGAACAAATGATTAAATTTTGGTGGTGATCGGGGTGAGGTGGTGGTGGTGGTGGTGGTGGGGGCTGATCTGTCTTGGTGGAGGTCTGCGCTCTCCGAGTGCTTTTCTTGTTTGTCCTGTTTCTTGTCAGAGGTCACAGTAAATAGTGACTTTAACCTTTACAACACATTAAGTTCAGTTTTTTGTATGTGTTTTGAGGCTGTGCACATATTTCCTGTATTTTTATGTTGTGAAGAAAAGAGAATAAGAAACTAAAAAAGGACTCGGAGAGTGCAGACCTCTGCCAAGGCAGATCAGTGTCCCCCCTTCCCCTGATCACCATCAAAATCTAATCATTTATTCCTTGTGCCAGTATCAACATTTCCTGAAAATTTCACCCAAGTCCGTCCATTACTTTTTGAGTTATCTCGCTCACAGATAAACAGATAGGCAAACCCAGATGAAAACATAACCTCCGCTGTTCCTTGGTGGAGGTAACAAACTGAACCGAAAACAATATCCCTTGCCTCTCCTTCAGGGGGCAGGGTAATAACACTACTTTTCTATTACTACTATACTAGAAAAGCACTCGGAGAGCACAGAACTCCCGATAACCACTAAAATGTAATCATTTGTTCCTTGTGCCAGTATCAACATTTCCTGACAATTTCACGAAAATCCATCCATAATTTTTTGAGTTATCTTGCTAACAGACAAACAAATCCCAATGGTGGAGGTTAGGGTTAGGGTTAATCGATAGTCGATTAATTGTTTACATCCCTAGTATCAACAGTTCCTGACAATGTCATGAAAATCTGTCCATTACTTTTTGAGTGATCTCGCTAACAAACAAACAAACAAACAAACAAACAAACAAACAAACAAACAAACAAACAAACAACCAAACAAACAAACCCTGATGAAAACATAACCTCCTTGGTGGATGTAATAAACACATATGTTCATTTCTACCCTTTTTTCCACAAATTTCCAAGATTTCATGGTCTACATTCACATTCCATGGTAATTATTCATCAAGACACGTCTAAAATGTATGTATGTATAAATGTATATGTATGTATGTATAAATGTCAATTTGTGAGAGATTTTGTGTTGCTAAAATGAATGTTGATAAATAAAACAAGTGAATCTAGTATCACAGAATTTTCGGTTTTTAATTTTATATTCATATAGATTTATGGCTCGTGACAAAAAACTGCAGGATATATTGCGGAGAACTTTTAACCCAAAGTCCATGAGGGTACAGTCTAAACAAAAATGCATTTAAAAAGTAGTGCCCAGACACGGGAACGAAAATCATTTTCTAGCCACTTTTCATGGTTCACCTTATGTCCTACCTGCAAACACAACACAGACAAAGGTGGCCTAAGCCAGTCTTCTAAACCCATCATCAGCTGTACCTTTGAGCGTGGCCTTCTTCAGAACCTTCATGGCATACAGCTGGTTGGCATCAGGAGCCGTCACCTTTCGCACAAGAAACACCTGCAACGTACAAAACAAACACACACCGCAAAACCTCATTACACTGTATCAGAGTGCAGCTGAGCGCAAAGGAAGGAAACCAAAGAAGACGCTCCATCCCCTCAGCAGACAAAAGGAGCCACTCAGAAGGTATCTGTGAGCATGTGCATTACCTTTCCAAAGGATCCCTGTCCCAGGACTTTGAGCAGTTCAAACTGAGAAGCATCAGCCTTCTCCGAGCCCTCCTTGACCACATGTGTAATATTGATCTCCTTGATCTCTCCATCATCCTGAGAATGGCAAAAACAAAGACAAACAACAGATGAGTGATTGTACAACATGCAACAACAGTACTGAGGACACGCTGTGGCAGACTGTTTGCACGCACCATAGGAGTGGTTTGTGCTGTAAATAGAAGTATATAAGTTTAAAAACACCAGAAAGAGGAAGCAACAAAAAGAGATGCAAGTGCAAACAAAACCTGTTTACACGCAGTAGAGGTGTTGAACTTTCTGGAAATGACAATGACTGTAAAGTTCAGTGAATATAAATGACTGTAAATCATTTGTGCACTTTTTTATTGTAATAGAACAGAGTAGAGTAGAGTAGAATAGAATAGAATAGAATAGAATAGAATAGAATAGAATAGAATAGAATAGATCTTTACTGTCACTGAAACAATGAAAATCAGTTTAGCAGCTCAGTTCAATTTAGCAGAAAAAAAACACTTAGTGCAAAAGGGTTTATTGCATAAGAAAATAAAATGAAATAAAATACAAATATCACAGTGTTAAGAAAAGTGAACTGTGCAAGGGCTTCAGAATCAAATATAAATACACATGTGCTACTAAAATAATGCTAGAACTCTTGAAATGAACAATATATACAGAAAGAATATACAAAAGCTAACTCCATACTACAGATGAGAGTTATGCACAACCAATAGGATAAATACAGGTAGAGGTAAGGGGCATGTGTTGTGGCTATTGCACTGAGGTAGGGTGAGAATTGCATTGTCCACTGTAAAAATGTGATGCAATGTTTATTATTATTATTATTATTATTATTATTGCAACCTTTATTTAACCAGAAAATAAAGCTTATTGAGATTAAAAATGTCTTTTTCAAGAGTGTCCTGGCCGAGATAGCAGCAGAATTTACACAAAATAGAAATCCCAGCCATACATCCACACTAAAAATATACATAAAACACAATAAAAGTCAGTTCTAAATCCATACATAAAACACTAAAATAAGAACATGCATATAAAACTCCACTATTTTAAAAGGTACTAAAACAATGTCCCTTAAAAGCATCTCACAACAGAACACGAGTCAATCAATTAGAAAACATCTACAACCACAATGTGGCGTATTTTGACTCAAACTGTCACCTAATGCTCAACTTCATGTGTTGTTGTTCTTATAGGGTGGAGCGACAACACTACATGTGTTAACCTGCAGTCAACCCTAGCCAAAACCTACCAACACCCAAAAACAAAGTCAACACCAGCAAGTACCACATCAAAAGCCACAACTACCTCTGTAAACACCAGTTTTGTTTTTCAGTTGTCGATACTCATACTCCTTGGAGGTCCACGTACCCTGGTGTGTATCAGTACAATGAGCTGAAGCGAGCATTTTACTTTAAAAGTGTGGCCTGAGGGGATCTTTTTTCCTTCTACCTGAGGTTCGCTGCTGAAAAATACATTAAACTCCCAATTTTGGTACTAGAAAGTAGGACATCTACACTCTGAATGTTCACAGTTTCTCCATACAATAATTGGTACTATTTTTTGTGTGATCATAAGAGTTTTCAAATGAAAGTCTATGTGACACAACTGCAGACTGGAATCACAAAAAGGTGATTTATTAAAAGTTCAGATTTGTGTGGAGTCTGGCTAAGAAAATGGAGTTGGCTAAAGTAACACAACACCTAGACCAGAAAAAAAACCCAATGGTGGCTAGTGTTGTACATTTGCAGTGGATCTCAGGAGTGAACATAAGGACTTATGTGAGCAAACTAAGACCTCGACTCCAAAATGAAGCTATTTTCAGTCTCATTTGTTTAACTTGGACACTCTAATACAGTAGAATATCTGCAAAGTACATAATCTAGTTGAAATTTATGTCAATGTTTTCAAGTTTAAATGCTTTTTTTTTTTTTTTTTTTTTTACACTAAATTTTTATTGGTTATTTTAACATTTTGCAATACAAAACATAACACAACTCATAATAAACAACACTTGGCAATAGACACTAGCTTCAGTCCAAAAGCAAAAATAATAATGGCTACAGTTATAAAGTAGAAATTAAATTACATAATCAAATTTAAGCAGCAGTTCAACACTCTCAGGATTATGAGACAAACCACACGTTAATAGTCTTTAAAGAAACTAATCCACTTGTTCCACCTTCTCATATAAAGTTCAGCCTTAAGTTTAAATGCTTTTTAAGACTTTTTTTTGTTTGCATGTAGAGTGGGTTGGGGTTTCTCTGTACGGGGTTAGCATGCTCTCTTGAGGTAATAATCCAGGTTGCTCCCACTGTTCAAAGACAAAAACATGCACCTTCATAGGTTAAACCAGTGTTTTTCAACTTTGGGGTCGGGACCCCACGTGAGGTCACCTGGAATTCAAATGGGGTCGCCTGAAATTTCTGGTAATTGACAAAAAAAAACAAAAAAAAGTAAAAATTACGATATTATTACTAAAAAATATACCGTGAGTTAAGAGAGATGATCACAATCCATAAAAGTCAAACTGAAGCTGAAACTGAAGCACTGTGGTACTGTTTATCTTTCAAATGTTCATTGTGGTCAGTTTCAGATGCTGCAGCTCTTTCATAATTCATAGTTTGAGTTATTGTTTGTTCAGTATTAATTGTCAGCCTTGTAAATCCAAGCTGGATTTTAGAAACTGTATATATCCTGACCAAGGAAAATAAAATTCTCATTTTGTGCAGTAATCTACACCTGGCTTTTCTGCCTCTGTCCATAATAATATACATTATATAGACTAAATGTCATCTAAAATTAACGTTTATTTACAACATAGTATAGCAAACTATTACATGATCAAAAACAAATTAATTTTAGCCAAAAAAAAAAAGTCTCCGTTTTGAATAATACATATAGAACAGGTAAAAACAAAACAATCAAAGTCTTTTGAACAGAGAAATGCTCCGTGTTAAACCTTTTGAGTATTCTTGCTTTTGGTTATTTGCATTAACTACCACACTGACCACATGTGAGCACTAAGAACCCAAATAAAAACTTATTTATTAGTTATTAGTAGGTAATTATTAGTTATTTTATTGACGTGCAAATCTAAAATGTATACGTAAATTTAAAAAAACTACAGAAATAATATAACTTCAGCATTAAAAAAAGGTTAAACAGGCACTTTAAATTAAGATGTCAACAATAAGCTATAAGCCAACACCACAGACCACTGAAGAAAGTGTGGAGCTCAGTTTGACAACAGGAAACCCCAGCTGGTTGAACATGCAGACTGAGCTGCACCTTCTACACAACCACCTCTGACACACAGCATCAACATTAAAGCTCTGTCTACTGTACACTGTGCATCGATTACAGATTCCTCTGCTCTGACCCTCTTCAGACGACCTTCAACTTAAGATGCCAACATGATGTCACTTTACCGTCCAGCGGTTCCTTGGCGTCTCGTCTGCGGTGTTGTCGGATGCAGCTGTTGACCTGCAGCTGTTACCATGAGCGGGGCTGCCAGGCAAGAGTTTGGTCTTTTTAGGAAAGTAGAAGGTCAGGAAGCGGCTCAGTTTGAACTTTCTCTTGTCCTTCTCCATCTCAGCATGGCCCAAACATCTGCTTCCTCGCGCTACCCATGTCCATGTCAAAGTAAACACCCTACCCACCTCGCGTTAAACATGCTGAACCTCACCTCATCTCACCACAAGTGAAATTTAGACTCATTAGTGCAGTCATGTCAGTAAACGCACATCTGTCCCTGCTGTTTCTGCAGAGGCCTCCCACTGTAAGCTTTAACTGTTCTTCATCCTTACTCTGTCCTCTCTTGTTGTGTCTGTTAGTCTGTTTAGTCCAGTGTGTTTGCAGTGTCTGACTGCAGCTGAACTGAACTGGAACCGAGGCAGGCAGGAAGGAAGAGCCTGCTCTTATTCTCACAGTCCTGCACCCAACCAGTCACACAAGAGCACACACAACTGTGGTGAGAGAGTTCAACACACACACACACACACACACAAAAAAAAGAGAGAGAGACCCAGAAAGATAGGCATGGACTGAAACTGAAACAATGTCTGAGCAAAGAAGAGATGGGATGTACAGTCATGTACAGACAAGGAAAAAATTATTAGACCATCAAAAGTCATCTAAAACAATCAAATACTAACTCCTGTGTGTATCATGTGACTAAAACAGACAGAAAAGAAAACATGGAATGCCTAAAAGCACTGTTTTTGTCAGTAGATATTGATGTAAGAACTGAAGTGATTTTGGTTATTATCAAGAAAACATAGAAAATGGATACATATCAGCTCTGAAATTAAACTCTTATGACCTACTTTTGTCGTTATCATTATATTTGTCCAAACAAATGTACCTTTAGTTGTACCAGGCATTAAAACTGAACAAGAAATTGCTAAAGACGTTCATTTTGTCTTCTGTTTATGTAATTATACTTTTCTTTTTTCTTTTACCTTCAGACTATACCTTGTCTGAACAAAAGAAAACAGAAAAGTATAACTGAACTAGAAAAGCACTCGGAGAGCGCAGACCTCTGCCAAGGCTGATCAGTGCCCCCCCCCCACGCCAAGGAGGTTATGTTTTTGCCAGGGTTTGTTTGTCTGTCTGTCTGTTTGTCTGTAACTCAAAAAGTTATGGACAGATTTTGATGAAATTTTCAGGGTTTATTGGAAATGGGATAAGGAAGAAATGATTAAATTTTGGTGGTGATCGGGGGTGGGGGGGGCCCACGGGGGGGCCCATTTCCAACAAACCCTGAAAATCTCATCAAAATCTGTCCATAACTTTTTGAGTTATGTTGCACACTAACAGACAGACAAACAAACAAACAAACCCTGGCAAAAACATAACCTCCTTGGCGGAGGTAACAAGAAATTGAAGAAAACAAGGGGTGGTCTAATAATTTTTTCTGTGACTATACGTCCATGAGCTATGAACCCAACTTCAGAACTCCAGCATGCAACCACAGATGCTTTAGAGATAAAGATGTTTAGATTTATCATAATTCCACAGACAAATTGGTCATCACAGTCTGCAGCATTACAGATGTGTGTACAATTAGAAAAATGTGGACTGGTGTATACTTTATCTAGATATTGTCAAAATTTGGTCCAAAATATGTACAAAACATGGAAAATGGATAGATATGAGCTTTTAAATTAAACTCTTATGAGCTATTTTTGTTGTTATCATTATATTTGTCCAAACAAATGTACCTTTAGTTGTACCAGACATTCAAACGAACAAGAAATTGAAGAAAACAAGGGTGGTCTAATAATTTTTTCCATGACTGTATATTAAACTACTATAGCTAGGTATCAGCCAGGAGCTCTGGTACCTGGACCGAACCATATCATGAAATAAGTGGGGGGGGTCAGAGGGTGACTAGATTTGATTCTTTTTTGCCAACAACAAAACTAAGCTAAACTAATACTAATAATAGAAATAAAATAAATAATAATAATAATAATAATAATAAAAAATAAATAAATAAATAAAATAATAGAAATGTGTCTGTTAGCACCTTGTTAAGCAAACATTCTTTTATACTGATAGGTAAATAATTTTGATAAAAAACAAAAGACTGATGTTCTACTATTTTCTTCGACCCCCGTCACTCATGGGGCCCTTAGAGTCATCTTCACCCCCCTGTATGTAGGTTAATTCTCCTGTTACTGACTTTGATCATGGTACTGATGAAGCGCCTTCAATGTCATCTCACTACTCCTAATGTGCTAAATGCTAGTGGTAACTGCTAGCGGTAATGATAAGAGTTTTTTAGGAGTGTATTAGGATGGTACAGACTGAGTTTCCGTACACGGGTAATAAAGCGAGTTAACCTTTAACTTAGCTTCAATATTAGTTCCCTACTAACTAGTTTAATAAACTGTATCCTGCTTAATAAACAGAAAATGACACTACACAAAACAGTTCTAAAACATGAGAAGTTAATCTATTTGCCACAACGTAAACTTCTCGTTAACATTTCATCATTATTAATTTTTACATTTTTCATTCATTTATTTGTTTTGAGCGGAAGAAAACACTAAAACATTCTTTATGTGTACAACAAACTAATATCAGAGCAATTATTATTATTAAAAAGTATAAAAGAATTTATCCTTGAACTTTACACCTTAGATACTTTTGTGCCAAATGGCAAGACATTTGTTGATATTTGATATATGCAACTAATTTGGTTGGTGCCATAAAAGTGTTGAAGTTCAGTATCCAATCTTAACTGAAATTAAACCATTTGAAACATTTACAGTGAAATAGATACCTCTATTTGATATCTGAGCCAGACTACATATTGCTTTTTTAAGAAACCACTTAAGAAACCAGTCCTATGTACTGTAGTCTGTGTTCAATTTTAACTCTTAAAGAACTACAACTATTTTTGTGGTGACTTCCAAATTAATTTCTCTCAACATTTAACCTTTCCCAATGGATTTATCACCATTTATTATAACATTTCTCTCACCATTTTGCATTTTTAAGTAAAATATCCAGCATTTTCCTGTACTAAATGTACCGATCATGTAGATGTCCAGAAAAGCTCAGTATAAAGTCAAAGATTATTATATAAAAACAGAGAAATAACCTTTGTCATCTGTCAAACTACATGGGTTTTACTAATGAATCAATGTTTTGTATGACGATGCAGTTTTTAAGTTCACTATGGAGCCTCTGATTGTCCAAATAAAACACATCTAATGGCTCTGAAAGCAAAGAAACTGTATTTTATCTGAATTACTTAAGTGCATTGATAAGAATAGTGGCTCAAAACGTATTTTACATTTTCGATCAGTGGTTGCTTTTGGTTGGCAGCTGTTTAAAGGAGTGATATTTTGCTTTTTTAAATGGAATTATACGTTTTAAAACATTTCCTTTGGTCTACATAATCTGTAAATGCTATGCTTGGGTCTGAATTCTTCATTAATTCAACTCCACAGGTCCATCTTCAACCCTATTTCTGAGTAATGACACCAGAAAGGTCGTTTTGAGTGCTGGCCCTTTAAATGCATATAACCCCACCCCCTCCAGGTTGTTGGCTGTGCTGCTCTGTCCTGTTCAACCAACAGCTGAACATTTTAGGTAATCGGCTCAAAGTTTGGACATATTTTCAGTATGGACTACAACCACTGCTGCTGACAAACAATTATGTCGTACTCTGAGAAATGTTCGTCAGGAGTCAAATGTCATAACTAGTTATAAAACGTAACAAATTAAGCAGGATTTGAAAACAGGTTGCAGAAATCCACTCGATTTTTTGGCTAAAAATGAATATAAATATAGCTTTGCAGCACCTGGAGGGTTCAAATTCAAAGTTTTTGAACTATTAGGGTCCAAATACACAAATAAATAAACCAAAGAGTAATAAAAGTGGCAAAATATGACCCCTTTAAAGAGCTATTTTTAACCCCAAAACAGAAACAGAGCTCTTCTTTGCTGTAACATATTCATGATTATCAGTACTTTGCATTTCCATTACAATAATCGAATGTTTGATGCATTTATTAAATAGATCAGATATAGATTTTATAGCTTTGTAGCATCTGGAGGGTCCAAATACACAAATAAATGTACCAAAGACTAATAAAAGTGGGTTTAGCAAAATATGATACGACCCCTTTAAGTCTTCGAAGGTTAAGTTTGTCGTCTTGAATCTCTGAAGTAGCTACAAACATAACAAATAAATGTAAAACACACAATATTTGCCACTGAAAGGAAGCTCAAGTATTAAGTATGAACTCGAGGAAATGAAAAATACCTCAAAGCTGGGTTTAAGTGCAGTACTCGAGTAAATGCACGTAGCCGCTTTCCACCATTGCATGTCACTAAATGGGTTCGTCCGTGCCACTTTGCCTTTACCCACAATCCAACGGCAACTGAAGCCAGAGGAAAGAGGGAGGTGTGCAGAGAGGATGAGGTGTTCCCTCTCCGATTCACACGGCGACTCATTGCCTGAGGATGACAGCGATTTTCCTGTCTGCGCCCAGCGTCGTTCCTCTCTCTTCCCGCTCAGTTGAAAAGTCTATTCCTGCTCATCCTGCCTCCTAAAAACAGCTCACACCGCTCTGGTTTTTCTCTATATTCACCTCTGGCTTTATCGCTCTTTAAAAATTGACAACAGACCATTACACACTCATAGAAATTCAGCGCATGACCTTTCTCTTGACCCAGTAGCAATGTTCGCTGTCAGGAAGCAAATCTAGTTTTTACCAGTATTTGACTACACAATACACCCAGATGATTCACTTCACACATTTTTTTTTTTTTTACTATTATTGCTGTGTTCTAGATCAGACAGACAAGGACATATATTTATAATTGAGACAATGTGGCTTGAGCAGATATATGACAATACAGTATATGAAGAGAAACGACAGAAATCTGCAAATCATAGTGTTTAAAGGCTGAATTTTTCACCAGTTGGATGACGCAGGGTTTGTTTACTCATTATATTTGCTGTTTTTATGTCTTCTTAATCTATTCTGATATTTTAGTCTATCATTTTGCTTTTTTATTCTTCTGTAAGACACTGTTTTTAAATGTACAGCTGCTTTATGTCTTTAAATCTATTCTTGTATTTTATTCTTTTATTTTGGTTTTCCCCTGTAAGTCGCTTTGGAAAAAAGCATCTGCGAAATGCGTGAATATAAATGTAAATGTAAATATTTTTGATCTATTATTGCCATTAAACCGTATTTTGCTGCCATAGGCTACACTTGAATGCACTCTGCCTGCATTCATCTCTCCTGTTAAAAAGTACAATATGTTTGATAAATTTTTGACCATATTTTTTAAGCCTGTGTTTATTTTATTGTTTTATTGAAATTGTTATTACTACAGATGAACTTGTTTTGGCTGATTAACTGTATATATCTGCAGAATTTGCCTTTAACCCTTAGGGGTCCAAGGTCACAGCCCCGCAACTGAATCACATGACATTTTCAACACATCGTAGCATCGGAAGTCAGTCACGTAGACCACGAAAGTGTGGACTTGAAACACTCTTCCACTTTTTATTTGATGTTGATTGAGCAAATACAACCGGAGATATGATGGTTTGAACTTGGAACATGAAAATGAGGTAGGGGGACGTTATATTTTTGACCATATCTTCGTTATTTTTTGTCCCTTTTCAAAACAGAAAAAACTGGCCAAATCTGCGGATTCTAATCCACAGACTGCATTAGTATTACAGCTAGGAGGGAGGATGACCCCCACCTGAACTGGATGCGGAAACCAGGAGGACCGGGTGGGTTAAGAAAACACCTATGTAAAGATACGCTTTTATGTCAAATATTTGAGTAGAGCTTTAATTTATTACAATTTTAATTCGATATACCTAATATTTGGAACCAATATTCACTTTTAAAGTCTTTGAAAAGGTTCGTTAAGCATCTTTGTGTTATTTATGCAATAAATTATATTCATTTTTCAAATCGGATTTTATATTTTGTGTGTGTTTTTTGGCCTTTTATGCTGATATAGTAGGTTAAAGTAAAAAAAATAATAGACAGATGAGATAGATGGAGTTGTGCTGAAAAAAAAGATACCAAACATGGGTATAATAAACATTTCTTTATATAGTATATAAAGGTGCAATCAAAAGTACTCAAAAATGGCCAAAATAGGCTCAGACCCCAAAGGGTTAACTCATTGCTGATATAAAGGACTGAACTCAATTTTTAGATTTACTCCGACGTTCGATGATCCATATTTATTTATTCAGGCACTTAATACTTTGACTTACATGTTCAGTTCAGCTGTTATCCAGTTTATTTCCAACTGGGTCACTTTTTTTTTTGCAAGCAGGCTATTGATTTTTTTCTTGCTCCAAGCCATCAGTATCATATTGGTCTATAAATATTCACTACCAGGTGAGAAAGTGTGTCCTATTTATCTTTTTATATTTCATTTGGGATGCACGGATTGTGCTGATACCAAACTAGCCAATAGATATAAATTTCTGTTTCATATTTTCTTTTTGTTGCTATTTTTTTGTCCCATTTTTGTGTATACAAACCAAAGACATCTGTCTTATTGTGTGCACACTGTAATATCCACTGATTTACACTCATTTATAATATTCTGTTTTGGTCAGTCACCCCATATTTAAGCACCTTCTGTAACTTTTATGTGGACCAAAGTAAAATGTATGACCATCAGGGTAAATGAATGGTGCTAAATCTATCATATCCATAGATTGGATGTTTATAGACCAGGCCTAATGACTGGAGTCCATTATAAAAAATGAACACTACTTATAATAAATGTGTCTTAGTATCAGCTTTTAAGCTCCTCTGCAGAATATTTATAGTTGTCTGATTTTGTCTGATTATTAATTGTTTGTTTTCTCTCCTTATTCTCTGTCATTCTTCAGCTGTTTTCTGACATTTTCCAGGTTGATTTTGTAAATAAAAAAGCTGTTCTTTAAGTTTTGTCTTGTAAAATATTATGTCTCATTCACTGGCATTTTATATTTTATTTACGCAGTTGAAAATTTGTATCACAGTTCAAACTAAAAGGAGAAAAATTAAATATGTAATAGAAGTAAGTTTATTTTAATAATAAATCCAGGCAGGTCCATAAGTCAGTTCAGAGTTTCCAAAGACAGAAAGATCTAAAAACAAGCTGCAACTCAAGGCAGCCACAGTACAGGTAAAATGTATTAGTATTTCATGCAATTTTCATTTTGATTTTTTATTAAAGGTGAAAGTCCACACTTCAATCACATCTCTATAGAGGCAAAAAAAAAAAAAAAAAAGTCTCATCTCTCAAACGTATGCACCTGACTGTCGAAGGTCTTCTCTTTTCATGACTATGTATTCATTGAATTTCTAAAAAAAAAAAAAGGTCTGTGTGGAGTTGAGGCTTACTCTGCACGACTAGAAATTCTCATAAAGCAAGACAGATTTTTTTCTTTGCTCTCGCCTTTACTGCTGTCTGTAACTAACTCTAATATTGTGACTTAAATTGATGACTAATGAGCATAAATCATCGCTGCTGTTGGCTTTGTGTACACTTCAAGAGTCCATAGAGGGTTTAAAAGAAGCATCATCACTGGATATGACAGGCTCTTTTTCAAGATACAGTATTTGGATCAGATCACAAAGCTTGAAGCGTAGGCAGGACAGAGCTGGTGTAAAGCAGACGTACAGTACAGGTTGTCACTTCTTACCTGAGTGCTAATAGTGGCAAAGTCCTTCTCTATCCAGGTGATATGAGACTGGTTCTATGGGGGATGTGTGAGGATGGATGGGGAAGTTGACATGGGTTACAGAGAACATACCAGATACAACATCATTCAGTCTGCAACACAATGAGCCCTGTTCTTAACCCTTTATTGGGCAAGTGACTATTTTTGGTCATTTCCGTACATATTATAAGACAGTGACAGCAACAGTTACAGTAAGGAGAATGAAGCAACAATCTGAGGTCAAATATGGTCTTCAGGGTCTGGAAGGTCCACCTCTGCATGAACAGTGAAGGTACCATGAAGTAGTGATGTCCCGATCTGGATTTTTTTGCTTCTGATCTGATTTTTTCTAGGATTAGTTTTGCCGATACCGATCTGATACCAACTTTTTACAATAAAATTTTGATTTAAATTTGGAGTCATTATTTGTAGGTTATTACGCCATTATTTTCCTTGAGATCACAATTAGGCTGAATGTGGAACCTGAACTAAAACAAGTAGGACACCTTTGACTCCTAATAACTTTAGTATAATTTTTGCACTTTCCAAATTCATACTGTGGGACAAATTAGAATCAGACTGTATGTTTGCAGCTGCTGTAGCCGGTCTATGGACAGGTCTGTCCAGGAATTATATGGGGGTACATTCTGTGCCGTACGTTAGTGATGCGCACATCAGCGTCTTACTCATGGGCTGGGTTGGGGTGGATCAAAAGAATGTCGGTTTCTTTGCAGGGTGGGTTGGGTCGGGTCAAAAACTTCCACAAAAGCCCTGTGGGTCTGACTCGCGCATCACTACCGGACCTTAAAGTGAAAGTGATACCTATACATGCTTTAATTCCTCTAAGCCTCCTGCTGTTGTGTAGCTAATTTTCCTTTTCCCTACCTTTGGAAACTTTAATTTGAGGGGGCAGGAGGCATGTTTACCCCCTGCCCCACAACTGTGTCCAGATCGGCCTGACATCGTGACCAATTCCGATTCGATCTTCTAAAAAATGTCAGATTGGCAGCCGATGCCAATGTGTAGATCGGATCGGGACATCCCTACCATGAAGTAGTGGTACTAATGTAAGCAGTGATGTTCAAAAGGATATTGTGGATGTTGACAGGTGTCTGGATTAGCAATTATGTTGTTGTAACACTAAAAGTGATGTTCTTTTCACCTTACATGTGTTTTCTTGTATTTTTTAAAATATATTTCTTGGATTTTTTATTTTTTTTTTGCCACATGTGGGCAAGGAACCAAATACGGTAACTTCATTGACCTTGACTTTCTACATAACAGTAAAATATTTTGAAAAATTTCCCAAAAGTAATAAAAGTGACCGGACTACTTGCGGAGTGATATGAAAGACGCCAATCTAAGGTAAAAGGACCCATTTTCCTCGACAGCGGTGCAATAAACATTTTGTGAAAAAAATCGTGCCAGAGAATCGTGATCTCAATTTTAAGCAAAAAAATCGTGATTCACATTTTTGCCAGAATCGTGCAGCCCTAGTAATAATATAAGTAATGATGTTCATAAGGATATTGTGGATGTTGACAGGTGTCTGGATTAGCAATTATGTTGTTGCAACGCTCTAAAAAGTGATGTTCTTTTCATCTTACGTGTCTTCTTGCATTTTTTATATATCCTTCTTTCATTTTTTTTTTTTTTTGCCACATATGGGCAAGGAACCAAATATGGTAACTTCATTGACCTTGACTTTCTACATCACAATAAAATATTTTGAAAAATTTCACAAAAGTAATAAAAGTGACCGGACTGCTTGAGGAGTGATATGAAAGATGCCAATCAGAGGCAATTTTCCTTGACAGCGGTGTAATAAACATTGTGAAAAAATCCACGCCAGACAATCCCGATCTCAATTCTAAGCAAAAAAAAATCGTGATTCACATTTTTGACGATCGTGCAGCCCTAGTACTAATGTAAGTAATGATGTTCAAAAGGATAATGTGGATGTTGACAGGTGTCTGGATCAGCACTTATGTTGTTGTAACGCTCTAAAAGTCATGTTCTTTTCACCTTACATGTGTTTTCTTGTATTTTTTATATATACTTCTTGCATTTTTTTGCCACATATAAGCAAGAAGCCAAATACGGTAACTTCATTGACCTTGATTTTCTCCATGACAATAAAACATTTACAAAAATTCCACCAATTAATAAAGTCTTGTTTTGTCCTCCAATAACACACTAAGTTTGAAATGTTGAATTTCGGAGTATTTCTATGAGTGACCTATAAAGGGTTAAAAACACAAGTGCAGGAGATCTTACAGGCCACAATCACACAGCAGACACACACTGGGAGGTAGGAAGGGGTAAGATGGTAAAGGATGGTTGCCACACTGGTGACAGGAAACCTCTCATCCTTCAGGGCTCTCACTTCCTCTTTTCTTGAAGCGATCTCACTTCCTTTCTGCTCGGTAACTGCTAACAGTGAGTCGCTAAGGTGTAACTACATGTTTTCAATCGCACCATCACAAAAAAACACGATGACGGTGCAACAAATGTGATGCTGAGCATTTTAATATCAGTGGGTGTTAAACTCATATGAGAGTTTCGTGGTGTCATTTGAACAAACAGACGCTCCTACACAGTGTGAAACTGTGAGTATTTGCTGAAAGTCAATGAGACGTGGTTTACCATGTGTTTTACGGTCAGAGGAGGTTAATAAACATGTCCCCCTGCGTTTCCTCTCAGAACATGGCAGCTCAGCATCACATCCACCCTCACACAGGAAACCCCTTCCTCTCCTCCCAAAATATCACCCACACACACACACACACACACACACACACACAGTCACAGCTGCGAGTCCAACCCCCGAACAAATCCATCACCCTGGAGACATTCACACACAGCCACTCACTTCACATATAATGGAGGTTAATGAGCGACACACATGGAAAAAATACAGCCACTTGCCTGTGTTACGCGTGTTTTGGTGCGAAATATGAACCTCCACATGTCTGTATCCGGATATTTCCATGTCACTGGTGTCACTGACTCTTTTTGACACTCACTGTCTGTGTGTCATAGTTGGCCAACACTTTCTGTATGCAATCGCACAGTCACTAGAGATGTAATCTACATACAAACACACACACACACACACACACACTGAAATGGGAAGTGCAGAGATGCTATAAAAATGTATATGAGCAGCAGAAAGGGTTGTAGGGGAAGGACTCAATGGAAATGGTTTTACAAGGACAGGAAGTGGCTTTTCAGTAATCTGGTGCAGGGAGAAAAAGCCAAGGACGGAGACTTGTAGAGCGACACAGGAAGACAATCAGAAACGTCTAATCATCGTAACAGTCTGATGGTACAGGAAGTGTTCAAACCCTTTACGTATAACAGTGTAAAAAAAAAAAAAAAAAAAAAAAAAGGAAAATTACATTAAAAATGTTATATTTATAAACTATCTTTTTACCAAAAATGTGAATAACATGAACAAATAAAATGTCTTTAAAGACAGAAGTGCAATTTTAGCAATATTCTACCTGTTACTAGATGTTTTTTGTAGATCTACTGTGATCTGTAAGTTGTAATGCACATGTGTAAATGATAAACTGAGAATATTGTTAAAATTGCACTTAGTTTTCTTAAGACATTTCAGGTTGTTCACATTTTTTTTAGGAAAATGTAAACACTTTCATAATGTAAAAACATAAAAATCCAAGCACTGACTTGGTTAGAAATTTTTAAAAATCTACAGGCCACCATGAAATAAAGGCTTTTTAAATTTTTTAACCAAGTGAGTGGCATGATTTTTGTCTTTTTACATTATGAAAGCGTTTACATCTACAAAGATTCCTAAAAAATGTGAACAACCTGAAATGTCTTAAGAAAAATAAGTGCAATTTTAACAATATTATGCCTCAATTTATCATTTACTCATCTGCATTACAACTTACAGATCACAGTAGATCTACAAAAAACATCTAGTAACAGGTAGAATATTGTTAAAATTGCACTTATTTTTCTTAAGACATTTCAGGTTGTTCACATTTTTTAGGAAAATTTGTAGATGTAAACACTTTCATAATGTGAAAAGACAAAAATCCAGGCACTGACTTAGTTAGAAATTTTTAAAAATCTACAGGCCACCATGAAATAAAGGCTTTTTAGATTTTCTAACCAAGTGAGTGCCATGATTTTTGTCTTTTTACGTTATGAAAGTGTTTACATCTACAAAGATTCCTAAAAAATGTGAACAACCTGAAATGTTTTAAGAAAAATAAGTGCAATTTTAACAATATTATGCCTCAATTTATCATTTACTCATCTGCATTGCAACTTACAGATCACAGTAGAACTACAAAAAATATCTAGTAACAGGTAGAATATTGTTAAAATTGCACTTTTTTTTTTTTTAAAAGACATTTCAGGTTGTTCACATTTTTTAGGAAAATTTGTAGATGTAAACACTTTCATAATGTGAAAAGGCAAAAATCCAGGCATTCACATGGTTAAAAAAAAAAAAAAAAAAAAAAATACAGGCCACCATGAAATAAAGGCTTTTGAAATTTTCTAACCAAGTGCTTGGATTTTTGTCTTTTTACAATATTAAAGTGTTTACATCTACAAAGATTCCTAAAAAAATGCAAACAACCTGAAATGTGTTAAGAAAAATAAGTGCAATTTTAACAATATTATGCCTCAATTTAACATTTCCTCCTGTGCATTACAACTTACAGATCACAGTAGATCTACAAAAAAACATTTAGTAACAGTTCGAATAATGTTAAAATTGCACTTATTTTTCTTAAGACATTTCAGGTTGTTCACATTATTTAAGAAAATTTGTAGATGTAAACACTTTCATAATGTAAAAAGACAAAAAATCCAGGTACTCACTTGGTTAAAAAAAAAAAAAAAAAAAAAAAAAAAAAAAAAACCAAAAAACTACAGGCCACCATGAAATAAAGGCTTTTTAAATTTTCTAACCAAGTGCCTGGATTTTTGTCTTTTTCCAATGGTTCATGCCCTCCCTATGAGCACCTTTAATAAGCTGAATACTTCCTGTAAAATAGTTTTTTTTGTCTTTTTTACTTTTATAATGTAATTTTATTTTTTTTACTGTTACTATTTTCACTGGTCCGGCCCACTTCAGATCATACTGGGCTAAATGTGGCCTCTGAACTAAAATGAGTTTGACACCCCTGCACTACAAAGTCAAAGTACATCCCCTCACTCAGACAGATGTGGTGTAATGCCCTTTAATAAACACAAGGGGCCAGTGCAGGTCTACAGCCGGACCACTGTCCACTGCTCCTGTAATGAGAGCCTATGAGACAGCAGCTTTGGCCAAGTAAGGCCATGTTCACATTGTTAGCTGAAGCCTCTTTAAATCTCAGAGCTGGATCTAACATCAATCACAGAGACACCGACAAGGCACGAAACAGAAGAAGAGCATGTGTGAGGTAAAAGAGACTGGTCTGGGGATGAAAAAGAAAGGTTTGAAGAAGCCTATAAGCCCTACAAGAGCCAGATCATGTCATCATATGTGCAGGAAAGATGCTGAAATGAGGATAAAGTATAAAATGAGAGTCATAAAAAAGAAGATTGGATATGGAAAAGGGTGGAGAGACACAGAGAAAGCACCGTCTGAAGCAAAAACGTTTGCGTATAAACACCAGAGAAGAAACTACATTTGTCCAGGTCGATAGATGGCTTGCTTTTGATGTTTTTTTTGGTTTTGTTTTGTTGTATGTGTTTGTATATGTTCTGTTCCGTATTAGGGATGTAATGATATGAAAATTTCATATCACGAAAATTATCACTGTTATCATTATTATCACGGTATTGTTGAAATAGGGGTGTAAGAAAATATCGGTTCTGCAATATATCGCAATATTTCATTTCACAACATTGTATCGATATTAAAAAGTACTGTATCGATATTTTTAAGTATTTATTTAAATGCAGATATTGTGAAGGTTCATTTTTGTTTTTTGTTTCTATTTTATTTATTCTTATTTAACACTCTTTTATTCAATAATGTTAGTTCCTTTGTTGGGATTGAACTAAAATAATGTTCTGATGTTAGTTGTGAACTAATAGAATATGAACATTTGAACAGGATCTTAAACTGTAATGTCTGTGAGACAGTTTGAACACTGGAACATTTTGTGATATAACATTAGATCCTGTTGGGATCAAAGAAAAATGTGTTTAGTGTTTGTGCAGATTTATGGTGTAATTCAGTTCTTCCAGGAAATAATCATTAAAAAAAAAAGAAACCAACAAAAAATTGCCTTTTTAACAGTATCATGATATATCGTGATATATTGTATCGTCATCCTAATATTGTGAGTTGTATCGTATTGCCAGATTCTTGCCAATACACAGCCCTATGTTGAAATGTGCTAAAATGTTCAAAAAGTACTTAAAGATAACCTGAAATAATTTAGCCAAGTTGTATTTTGGAAAAAAAGAGAAACAAACAACAACAAAAAAAACCCAAATAAAATAATAGGCACAATGTTCTTTCTGTTGGCAGAAACATCCAAATATTAACATGTAAACATCAAACATACAAATGTGCTTTAAAGATGGCACCTTATAGCTATTGTTTGACCATTTTCCATATCAACTTTGTGTTGAAAGTGCGGTAATCAAACGCGGTTATCATGATAATTAGAATTTAATCGGTAATACTAACCGTCAAGAATTTTACCGCGGTTTATTGTTATACCGGTAATCATTACATCCCTATTCTGTATAAAAACAACAATTCCTATTGTTTACACATTTTTTGCACTACTGCCATAAAAAAAAAAAATCAATAAAAAATAACTGTGAAAAATAAATAAATAAATAAACACCAGAGAAGAAGTTCATTCAGGCTGTGAGTCAACTACAAGACAATAACAGCGTTTGTGTCTGTGTCTTGTTGTAGCCGATCCTTTTTTCCTGGAAGAGGGAGCATCAGCAGCACCTGTATGATTTCAACGGCCTGACAGCTGTGACGACGAGAACAGAGAGGCAGAGAAAAGAAAGTCCAGAGTGGGAGACGACAAGTGTGAGTACAGCACAGGCAGGAGACAGAGCAGTCTAAACACCCACTGAAACAGCAGCGACCCTGTCTCATTACGGTGAAAACAAATCCCCTGCATTAGAGAGCGTGTGTTTGAGCACACACTGGTAAAACCACACAGCACAGGTACTTCTGCACCGCTCCGACAATGACTGACTATAAATGAGTGCGTAATTAGAGCTGAAGAGAAGATGAGACTCTTGAAAATACAGTGGACATAATAATACCAATGTCAGATATGTGTTTAAATACTGTAAAAATATTTAATTGAACATTCATGTGTCTCTTCTTTTAACATCTTTGTGCAACTTCTTAAGGAGTGATATTTTGCTTTTTTAAAAAAAAATGGAATTATGCATTTTGAAATTTTTGGACTATTTACTTCCCACATAATTTAGTCAAAACTAGAAAAGCACTCGGATAGCGCAGACCTCCGCCAAGGTAGATCAGACCCCCCAATCACCACCAAAATTTTATCATTTGTTCCTTGTGTCAGAATCAACATTTCCTGAAAATTTCATCCAAATCCATCCTTAACTTTTTGAGTTATCTTGCTAACAGATAGACAAACAACCCCCCCCCACCAACCCCACGATCACCACCAAAATTTACTCATGTGTTCTTTATGTCAGTATCAACATTTCCCGAAAATTTTACGACAATCTGTCCATAACTTTTTGAGTTATCTTGCTAACAGACAAACAGACAAACCTCGATGATAACATAAACTCCGTCGTTTCACTTGGCCGAGGTAACAAACCTTACCTACCTAACCAAAGTAATTCCTGGCACAATGGCACTAGTTCAGTGTTTTCTATCAGTTATATGTAGCCATAGATGATTTCCTGATGAATAGTTGCTTCTCCATTGGACATCTGCGCAAAACTTTACCGATATTTACTCAATGTCGAAAAAACAGAAGTGCGTAATGTCAGTTTTTCCATTAAATCACAAATGCGATGATTTGTTTATTTATTATCGCGAGATGACACGAGAAGTCATTCCATAAACATGGCGACAAATGTAAATATAGTGTTTATTTACAGATATATTCATTACACTGGGTTACAAAAAAATGTTTTTTGCAAGTTGTCCAGGTTTTTTCAACTGAATCAGGACCATTTTGCACCGCTAAATCCAAAAATGACATCTGTTTTTCTCAATCAGGTCAGGGTTTTTTGCTCATTTGATTTTGAAAAATTTGATCTTCTCACAAAATTGGTTACATTTTTGTGACTTTATCAGTTGATTTTTTATATAGTTCTCACCCAAAATAGGTTTTAAGAGAAAAATAAATCATTTGATCACTTGATTCCTGTCAGGTACAATGGTGTATTCACCGCAGATGTAGCAGAATACGTCAGGCTTATTTTTGCAAGATCTTCTAGTCGAAGCCATTTCATTCACCTGTAATATTAAAAAAACTTTAATCATAAATTGGCAAAAGTAAAATCTTCAGAACTCGTTTATTGCAAGAAATATGAAAGAATTTTGTATCAAATGATGTGAAAATGCCCATAAATGTAAGCAAAAATGTTAAAAAGCCAATATGTAGCATAGTTCAGAAAGTTGACCTGATTGAGCAAAATTAATGTGATTTTTGGATTCAGCACACCAAAATTATCCTAAATCAGCTCAAAAAACTTGACCAGTGTTCTTATTATATATTACCCCTCTATTTCGTACTAAATTAAAAAATGATCGGGTTTCCTGGTGTGTCCACACATACCGCAACATGTTTCTTCTTCTTCTTCACTTGTTGTAACGTCCGTCAACATCCATTTTTTTAATTCACCTGACTCCAGTTGCGAAAAAAGGTCTTTCCATTGCAGTTTTGCGTGATATACCATTTGCACTACGCCCGAAAAACCACCTCTTGCCAGCACAAAAGAAGTTAATAGTGGTTTATTGTGCAGAGTGAATGGGACCGGTATTACCTCGTGATCTGAGGTAATTTGTAATAACTGCAGCAATCATTTGTCATCTGAATCCCTGCAAATCTGCCATGTCTAATTTGTAAAGCAAAAAAAAAAACAAAAATCCACTGCAAATTACATACCGTATACTGTGATAACTTTAGTCCAGCTATTCTAGATAATTCAATTATCAAGACAGAGGTCGTTGTTTGTTTATCTGCTTATTCCCATAAGCAGATAAACAAACAACTATCTCTGTCTTGATAAATGAAGTATCTATAATAATTCTATGTGGAAGACAGTATGAAACTTTACCAAACTTTAGTCCAGTGTGAATGGGCAACTTTTATGATCACCTGTAACGTGTTTTCTTTTCCCTTTTGCCAATTTTCTCTTGTCTACTAATTGAAAATTTCAGACCCTGCACTGGCATTATGAATAAAGAATTTAGCCAAGAAATTCAAGGAGGTTTGAGTGATTTCAGTGAACAGCGACAGAGCAAACTCAGATCTACCGCAACAATGAAATCTGGAAATATTAAGAGATAAATGAGATTCATGACAGCGTGGGGAGTTTATTCCTAAATCACATCAGGTGCACAGGTCCCATGCAAACAGAGACTGAATGAGAAAGTTAGATCTTCGTCTTTGTCTGTATTGATTATTATATATTTCGAAAAAATTTGATAGCCCACTATAACTCTCTTACTTGGAGGCAGAGGTTATGTTTTCATCGGGGTTTGTCTGTTTGTTTGTTTCTTTGTCTGTTAGCAAGATAACTCAAGAAGTTATGGACGGATTTTCATGAAATTTTCAGGAAATGTTGATACTCGCACAAGGAACAAATGATAAAATTTTGGTGGTGATTTGGTGGTGACTGGCGGAGGTCTGCGCTCTCCGCGTGCTTTTCTAGTTTATTTTTACCTCCGCCAAGAAGGTTACGTTTTCATCGGGGTTTGTCTGTTTGTAAACAAGATAACTGAAAAAGGTACGGACGGATTTGGGTGAAATTTTCAGGAAATGTTGATACTGGCACAAGGAACAAATGATTAAATTTTGATGGTGATTGGGGGTGGGGGGGTGGATGGGGTTTTGCCTCCGCCAAGGAACAACGGAGGTTTTGTTTTTATCAGGCTTTGTTTGTCTGTTAGCAAGATAACTCAAAAAGTTATGGACGGATTTTCATGAAAATTTCAGGAAATATTGATATTGGCACAAGGAACAAATGATTAAATTTTGGTGGTGATCACTGTGTGTGTGTGTGTGTGTGTGTGTGGGGGGGGGGTGTTTAACCTCCACCAAGGAATGATGGAGGTTATGTTTTATTGGGGTTTATTTGTCTGTTAGCAAGATAACTAAAAAAATTAAAGATGAATTTTCATGAAATTTTAAGGAAATATACTGGCACAAGGAAGGAATGATTACATTTTGGTGGTTATCGGAGAGGGGGGGTGTTCTTTGTCTGTCTGTCTGTTAGAAAGATAACTCAAAAGGTTATGGAAGGATTTTGATGAAATTTTCAGGAAATGTTGATGGTGATCGGGGGGGCTGATATCTGCCTTAGTGGAGTTCTGTGCTCTCCAAGTGCTTTTCTAGTATTCTATTTTATTGTATTTTTTACTGCATGCTTCTTCCATGTTCTATGAATGTACCAAACCACTGAAGCAAATTCCTAGTAATGTGAACCTTATTTATTTACATGGTAATAAACATGATTCTGATTCTATCTGTTTTGTTTATAGCAGTTATGTCAAGATAGTGTTGTTTCTGATCTCAGACTGTGTTTCAGTGGTGATATAAGAGCCCCATGCATGCCAGTGTATTTATTAATGATATTAAGTTAAGTTAGGTGAATTAATGATGAATCATCCTCATGCATGAATCACTCATTAATGCTAATTTATGTATTTGATCCACGATCTACCAGTTTCACAAATACTGCTTTCATGTGAGCTGTAGTGTGCACCCTTTTTATAAATCTTTTCTTACTTTTTCGAGTCATTTCATGCAAAATATCCTTAGCAGTTTAATCAGGAACAGACCTAGTAATTCATAAAAAAGGAGGACTATCGGCATAATATAACTACATGATGTCAGAGTTCTTGTCTGCAGGAAAGAGGTCAAATCTGTCCGGACAAACGCAGGTATGTACGTCTCTGTCTGGTTTGATCAGTTCAGCTCAGGTTCATGTTCTTGGAGTTGAATTGGAGACAGAACGAAGTGCACGGTTATAATTATAAAGGCAGGGCTGAGTCATTCATTTCTCTTTGATTTTCCTTCTCGTTCTATGATGAAGTGGCTCTCCTTAAGACACACCCTCCACTGGTACAGCCCCTCCATCTGCCCACTCCATTCTGTCCTTTCCTCCGTCACATTCGCTCTTTTTGACCTCTACCAACACCTGCTGTGACAGAAAAAGAAAGAGCGGGGAGGAAGGAAGGAAGGAGGGAAGGTAAGGCCGCGACATTCACCTGGGCCCAGTTCAATGCTTAGACATCCCATAGCGCTTTGAAACTGCCTTAGCCTGGAGTAGAGGGAAGTTAACCCATAAGGACCCAGTGTGACTTTTGTGACAGTTCCCAAATGAATTTTTCTCTCTATCTAACCTTTCCCAAGTGATTTATCGCCATTTATTCGAATATTATCTTCTACATTTAGCATTTTTTTCTGGTGAAAATCATTTATTTTTCTGTTTAATTGACTCATCATGTAGATGTTTGTAACAGCTCAGAGCAAAGTCAAAGGTTATTGTATCAAAACAAAAAAAAATTATTAAAAAAAAGTGATTTTTTCAGTAAAATATATAATTTACTATAAGAATATCCTCTAGATTTAGCATTTTTTCCAGTTAAAATCATCTATTTTCCTATGTTTAACTGAGTGATCATGTAGATGTTCATAAAAGCTCAGAATAAAGTCAAAGGTTATTGCATCAAAACAGAAAAAAACTGATTAAAAAAGCGACTTTTTCAGTAAAATATGTCATTTATTATAAGATTATCCTCTAGATGTTGCATTTTTCTAGTGAAAATCATCTATTTTCCTATGTTTAATGGACTGATCATGTAGATGTTCATAAAAGCTCAGAGCAAAGTCAAAGGATATTATATCAAAACAAAAAAAACTGATAAAAAAATGGACTTTTTCAGTAAAATATATTATTTATTATAAGATTATCCTCTAGATTAAGCATTTTTTCCAGTGAAAATCATCTATTTTCCTACGTTTAATTTACTGATCATGTAGATGTTCATAAAAGCTCAGAATATAGTCAAAGGTTATTATAGCAAAACAGAAAAAAAAAAGATAAAAAAGTGACTTTTTCAGTAGGATATATTATTTATTATGAGATTATCCTCTAGATTAAGCATTTTTTCCTGTGAAACTAATCTATTTTCCTACGTTCAATTTACTGATCATGTAGATATTCTTAAAAGCTCAGAGTAAAGTTAACGGTTATTATAGCAAAACAGAAAAAAAGGATAAAAAAAGTGACTTTCTCAATAAAATATATTTATTATAAGATTATCCTCTAGATTTAGCATTTTTTCCAGTGAAAATCATCTATTTTCCTATGTTTAATGGACTGATCATGTAAATGTTCATAAAAGCTCAGAATAAAGTTAAAGGTTTTTGCATCAAAACAGAAGAAAACATAAAAAAGTGACTTTTTCAGTAAAATATATCATTTATTATAAGATTATCCTCTAGATTTTGCATTATTTCCAGTGAAAATTATCTATTTTCCTATGTTTAATGGACTGATTATGTAGATGTTCATAAAAGATCAGAATAAAGTCAAAGGTTATTATATTAAAAAGGAAAAAACTGAAGAAAAAGTTACTTTTTCAGTAAAATATATCATTAACTGAAGATAAAACAAGTGTCTATGACCGCTGTCATTGATCCAACTCCATGGGTTTTACTGGTGAATCAATGTTGTAGAAGATGACGGTGTTTCCACTAGCACTGCAACAACGAACTGATTAAACTGATCCAAATGGATTCTTAAGAGTTGGCAACAAATTCGGCAGTTGATTCGTTGGGTCTTGAGCATGTAACCCAGGAAAAGACAGAAGAGCATGGCTGAGGCTTCCGATGCCGGGCAGCCCTGTTTGGCCGAAACGTAGTGCGCTGTTTATGTAACAAAACCAAACGGGTAGGCCAAAATCCTGCGCCGCAGTATGATTCGGGTAAATGGGGCTGCCGTGGCCACCAGGAACATAACGTAAACCTAGCTTAAGATAGCCTATCCACCATAAACAAACCATGTGTTTACAAACAGAGCCAGGACGTAACTCGGCATCTTCGGAATTTTGTCGCGACGTACATTGTGGTGACTGCTTTAACCCACTGGCTAGTTAGACACTATCGTCATTATTATAACGTTTTCATCCATATCCGTGGAGCCCTTAGTGGCCTGAGGATATAGGTTAGAAGTTGTGAAAAATTTGTGTAAGCTCCGGAGTAAAAGACAGGCATGGAAGTCGAGAGTCGGACGTCCAAAGCTAAGTTTCATTTTTGGTTTCATGTCAGTTACGGTAGTTACGGCATTTACGGAACTACTGTACCCCCCTTCCTTTTGTGTTTATCCGATGAATCAATTAGTTATTAAAATAATCTACACATTAATCATTTATTAAAATCATCGTTAGTTGCAGCCCTAGTGTCTGTGTTTACTGTGGAGCTTCTGAACTTCCAAATGGGTCATATCTGATGACCATGAAAAGACGACAAACTGTATTTAACACCAATTATTTACATGGATTGATAGGATTAGTGGATCAACAGTTTAGATCAGTAGATACTTTTGGTCGACAGGTAATGTTTGGGTTTTTAAGGGTAAAGAATGCCATAAAAGTGAAGACAAATAAACAAATAAATGAAATGTTCCGGTTCAAGTTGGTAGAGTATTCCAACAGCTCACAAAGAACAAAGAGCTAGCAGCCCTGCAGATACTTACAGCTCTAATCCCTCACCACTTAACACGATTATCCCGTCTTTCCCACTGAGGTAGGTGTAATCTCACAGTGACATGGGAGACAAGAGCTTCATCGACAGTACGTCATCTAAAATACAATCTTTAAATTTAGACGTCCACTTTACAATACTGCTAACAAAAAAGCAAAACCTCTTACATCCATTAGGAATGACGAAATTCTGTAGGAATGTCGATTTATGTTGCACACATATCACCATAAAGTGAATCTGACATACTTGACAGAAAACACTGGAAGATAATCATCTGTAATTTAAAGAATGTACATGTGTATGTCTGTATTGCTTCATCAAGATATAAAATAATGCAGCGCGATGCTAATCCTAAGGTAGCTAATGAAACAATCACACCCACATACTGAAAGAACTAGTCACTGCAGAGGAGAGTGGGTCCTGCAGGCACCATCCATGGATCTATGACTCCACTAAAACCATCCACGACACTGACCCAAACGTCAGCAGTGCTTCTTCTCATGGTGGCCTGAGGACAGAATGGACACTATAATGACTCACTGCTCAGTCTCCGGTTACAAAGTGGTGTAATGAGACTAACTGATGAAGACATTACTGTAATCTAATACAAAGGCATCTTTCACTTAACGTCAACATCTTTATTTCTTCACAGTGATTATTTAAGTAATGCCTGAATGTGTTAAAGTAGAAATATTACATTTAGATACTGTAACACAAACAAGTGGAAATTCCATGACAAAGAAATAGAGACAGAACGATTGACTGGTTTGGCCTTTATGATATTTTACAAACTATGGCATCAGCATAAACTGACTCTGATAGAGACTGAGTTCTCAACTGGAACTGCTGATATGTTGGAAGAGAAAATAAAAATCAATCCTAGAATCACCTAGATTTTGTCAAATTATTATTAATTACGAGAGAGGGGTTTAACTGACTTTGACATTCAGTTCAATAGTTTAATTGTTTGATACAAAGTCAGAACTAATACTAGGGATGCACCGATACCAGTATTGGGTATCGGGTCCGAGTACTATGTACTTGTACTCGTACTCATAAAAGTACTCCGATACAACCGCCCCAATACCCCTTCCCAATTCACAGTTAAAGCTGCGGGAGACTTTCGTCACCAATTTTTCATCAGATCTGTAAATCCTCAGTCATAGCCTCAATATCATGAATCTTTAAGTCTTTCTGTGATTACTCACCTGAATCTTTTGCATCACAGTGAACAATTTCTTAGTGCCATCCACCATAAACAAACCATGTGTTTACAAACAGAGCCAGGACGTAACTCGGGCATCTTCAGAATTTTGTCGTGACGTGCATAGTGGGAAACGGAGGTTCGCGCAGCCACCTGGCAGAAGCAGCTGCTACAGACATGATGCGGAAACGGCAGGAGCTCCCTTCCCTCTATTCATATTCCTCCAGCCGTTTCCACATTTCAAGCATTTCCACGTCGAGTTTGTTGCTTTTTTCTGCCAGGCGGCTGCATGAACCCCCGTTTCCCACAATGCACGTCGCAACAAAATTCTGAAGATGCCCGAGTTACCTCCCGGCTCTGTTCGTAAACAGATGGTTTGTTTATGGTGAGTGGTACTTCAAAATTGTTCACCATGATGCAAGACATTCAGGTGAGTAATCACAGAAAGACTTACAGATTCATGATACTTAAGCTATGACTGAGGTGTTACAGATTTGATGAAAAATTAGTTATGAAAGTCTCAAGCATCTTTAAGTCCAGTAGGTACGTGGCGGAGGAGTAATGTCTGCAGTGTGGAGATTTTTCAAAATAAATGACAGTGACAAAATTAATGCTGACTGCAAGTAATGTTAAAGGCACAGACGGATACAGACAGAGCGTTCTGTCCGTCCTCTGCGTACATTCTATCCGTTTTCCAGGTGCTCGCGGATGCGTATCCAGATGGAGAATACCACCGGGAACCATGGAGGTAGAGGATCTGTTCAAAGAGCGACTGTGTGAGTTAGAGAAAAACTACTGACAGATTTATGACAACTACCCTCATCATTATCAATATCAACATTAGTATCACATTAGTGTTACCTCTGTTGTCTCCATGTTTATTATCACTGACTTAATTCTTCACAAAAAAACTTTACTCTTCTTCGTGGTACTTGTCCAGTATGGTTAATTAAGAGCGGCGCCCCCTGGTGGATCGATTGAGAAACGCACATTCCAATGCATTAAATGTCAGTAGCAGCACTTTGTTCCAGTCAGACTAATGACAACGACAATAAAGCACATTTACAAAAGGAATTGAGAACTGGAATGGGATTATTAAGTACTCATATCGGTACTTGGTAACTGCAAGTACTCAAATGTAAGTACTTGTACTCGGTCTGGAAAAAAGTAGTATCAATGCATCCCTAAACTGTACGTCCATGAGCTGTGGACCCAACTTCAAAACTCCAGCATGCAGCCACAGATGCTTTAGAGATAAAGATGTTTAGATTTATTATAACCCCACAGAGAAACTGGTCATCACAGTCTGCAGCATTACTAGTGTTTACTTTATCTAGATATTGTCAAAATATTGTAATAAATTTGATCCAAAATATGTACACAGTTTGTAGTCGGATAACACAAAGCCATGACACATAGCCTCCGGAAAGAAGAGGAAACTAGTGGAAAGTTGTTATAGTTTGCTTGGAACTCGCCTACATTTTAGAAGAGGTGTGAACATTGTGATTCAGGTCGTGGATCATGAGTGTATCTTAAAAGAATGTCATGTGATCTTTTGGCCGGATCCCCCAGCCCTAATGGATACAGCGCCTCTTAGAACATGTCGTTCCAACACACACACATACACATAGAACAGAGAATAAAACCTTCTAATCAAATAGTCATAGTAACATGTTGTCTGTCAGTGCTGAGAGGTGAAGTATTTTGAACTTTGACCTCTTTGGTGAGTAAGGGTTAATACCCACCCTTTATCAGACATGCCATCTGTCCCATGTGCTTATCCTATTAGATGTATTGCACAGACATGTTCAGAACCAACATGTGCATTTACACAGACAAAGACATTCTTAATACAACACAAAAAGTATGTAAAAAAAAGTCAAAACAAATGCCGCATTAATCTAATGTCACCACACGCTGCACCAGCTAACGTCACTGACTGACAACAGCAAATGTCAGGTGACAAGGTGTTGGTTTAACACTAAATGGCATGGAGTTAAAGGTGGACGCCACAGGAAATACAACAGAGGAAGCACAGGATTAGCACCGATGCTACAGGAAATCCTCCACTGGCATCTGTAATATTAATAGCACAAGCAAGGATAGCGGTAAGATGATAGGCAGCCCAGTGCATGGACGCTTGACATCAGGCCATAATGGTCTTGTGTAATATCCACAGTGGCAGGAATGGTCAATAAAAAGATAAAAAAAGAAGGCAGAAATGGCAGGAAGGGGTAAGAAAAGTACAACAAACGGAAAGAAGGATGAAGAGATAAGTGGGAGAGATAGAGGAGGCAGAGGGAGAGGGAGAGAGAGAGAGGAAAAAAAAAGAGTGGATGTCGGTGATATAAACAGTGAGGTCATCGGAGTTGAGGCCGAGCTGGAGGACTGCAGTGGAAATGTGGAGCACTATATACACTCTGAGTACGCTCCAGAAACACAGAAACAATAACAACACCTATGATTCACTTTATTCATCGCATTATAATTCAGATCCAGCAACTCTTATGTCTCACAGTTAAAAGCTTTTACACTCTAAGTACCCCCCCCCCTCCTTTTTTTTTTTAATATAGTGGTGTGCAAAAATATTACAACACTTGTCAAATCTTATGAAACTGGTGGTTTATGTTTTTTTCCTGAATTTCATTTTTTGTCACTTCAAAAAGTAAAGGCAAAGGTACTGAGAAAATTTCACCTACAAATTTATCAGTCCAGTCCTTTTTTTTACATTTTACTCTAAAATTTAGTGTGGTCCCCCTTGGCAACAATCTAAGGAAACTCTCTGGAATGAGCTTCTGAGAGTGTGGAATGACACTGGGGTTGAAACTTTCAGAAAATACATCGACACAATGCCAGAAAGATGCGCTGCTGTGATTGTGCAAGATGACACCAGAGGTCATTGCATAAACATGGCAACAAACGTAAATATGGTGTTGATTTACAGATATATTCATTATTATTATTATTATTATCATTATTATTACTATTATTATTATTATTATTATTATCATTATTATTATTATTATATATTACCCCTCTATCTCGTTCTAAATGAAAAAATGGTTGGGTTTCCTGGTGTGTCCACACATACCGCGACATGTTTCTTCTTCTTCGCTTGTTGTAGACATCAACATCCGTTTTTTTATTCACCTGACTTTAGTTGTTAAAAAAAGGTCTTTCCATTACAGTTTTTTGCATGATATACCATTTGCGCTACGCCCGAAAAACCACCTCTTGCCAGCACAAAAACTTTTAATCGAAAAATTATACTTTTGGCGTTTTTCCATTAGGTAAATTTTTATGCACAAATTACATTTGCACAATTTGAGGGTCAATGGAAAAGCGACTACTGTCATCTTCTACAACACTGATTCACTAGTAAAACCCATGGAGTGGATGGAGACACTAGGCTTATGCTCAGTTAATGACAGATTTTATTAAAAAAGTCCCCCTTTTCTTCAGTTTTCTCTGTTTTTGACATAACAACCCTCAACTTTAATCTGAGCTTTTATGAAAATCTACATGACCAGTAAATTAAATATAGAAAAATACATGATTTTCACTGAAAAATGCAAAATATAGAGGATAATATTATAATAAATGGATAAAATAAATCACTTCAGAAAGGTTAAACAGAGGGGACTGCCACAAAAGTAGCACTGGGTCTTTATGGGTTAATGGAGTTTTACATTTCCTTGTTTTATGACAACTAAGGTCAAAGGTTATATCCCTGTGTGTGCAAAAGTGCAAACTCATGAGAATATGAAAAAGAAAGAGGAAAAGAAGGATCAAACACCGAAACTGAGATAAAACACTAACTTAAACAGCTAAACACCATATGAAAATCTACAAAAAAAAAAAAAAAAAAAAAAAAAAAGGTTGGGTTGTTGAGGTTTTTTAATAAATCTAGGGAAGAGCAGAGGAGTGAAAATAAACACCATCAGCATTCATATTAATGAGAAGTACAAAGGATGAGAGGGACTGGTTGGAACACTTTCCTTAATCGACCCTGAGAGAAAGAAGCGTGAAACTATGGCAACTGTGTTTTCTCCGTCTCTCAGCATCCTCTTTGTAAGACAAGAGGCAAGGCCATGCACACACAGGAAATATCTTCTCAAAAAATGACGCTCATAGGTAACATTTGCTTCATTTGCTCTCATTCTTTGCCGATAATGCCTTCACACTCACAAACTTCACTTCGCAATTTGATGCCAAGTCCTGTCCATCTATCCTGCACCAGAAACGCTGTGTCTACATCCATTCTGGAAGTAATTTATTAAGATGGCCTTTAAAGGTTGACAGCGTAGCATGTGACTGTAATATCAGAGACCTTTGCGAACACACAGACTTATCTACAGGATAATGCACGTACACTGGATAATAAATGAGTCGCCTGATTCTAAAAGACAGACGAATAAATGTGTGCGAGAGAAACTGAACGTCCACGAGTCTGCATACACACTCAAAAACCAACCTGATATGTGAATGAGAAGCCCTATGAGAGCCTAGCGACGCCGAGGACAGGGTAACCATGACAACTAGGCCTGGAGGAGCCATGAATGGATGGAGGAGGGGATGGAGGGACTAGATGGATGGATAAGGAGTTTGAGGGACATCTGGTTACAATCTAGTAGACGTTAAGCATTTTAGGAAATAAAATTTGTGATTTCTGTTTTGACGCTACACTGATTCAGCTCAGAAGATTCTATTGTTTTTCATTATTTTTCTGCTGAAGGCACTGAAGAATATAGGATTTTTAACCTATAAAGACCCAAACATCCACCACCGACCAAAAGCATCTGCAGGTATAAACTGTTTAATACCTGTTGATCCATTAATCCAATCAATCCATGTAAATAATTGGTGTAAAATGCAGTTTGTCGTCTTTTCATGGTCATCAGATATGACCCATTTGGATGTTCAGAGGCGCCATAGTTACCGTGGAAACACTGTCATCTTCTACAACACTGAGCCAGTAAAACCCATGGAGTTGGATCAATGATAGTGGATGGACACACTGAGTTTATGTTCAGTTAATGATATATTTGCTGAAGAAGTCACTTTTTCTTCAGTTTTCTCTGTTTTGATATAATAACCTTTGAATTTACTGTGAGCTTTTATGAACATCTACATGATCAGTAAATTAAATACAGGAAAATACCTGATTTATACTGATAAAATACAATATACACTAAGTAAGTTATTTATAAAGTCGTTTTCACAGATAAAAATCACTAAGTGCTGCACATAAAATGGATGCGATAAAACAACATAAGAATAATTGCATAAAATAAATAAAAAGGATAAGTCCATCAACCAAAAGCTTTCCTAAATAAAAATGTCTTGAGTTACTACACACAGACATACGTACAGAGGATAATATCATAAAAAATAAATGGTGATAAATCATGTAAGAAAGGTTAGATATGGAGAAAATTTCATTTGGAAACCAACATAAAAGTAACAGGGTCTTTATGGGTTAAAGAAAAAAATCCCAGTTTTATATAATGTGTCTAGTTTTTTATATTGGTGAATTTTAGGTCTGATTTGTAAAATTTTGTTTTATGATTTTGCAATTTGCATAACCTCAAACACCACATTAAATAAGACACAAAAAGAAAGTCAGACTGCAGTCCAACATCTATATAATAAAAGCCAAGTGGCTTCTGTGTGTGAGTCCGGGGATTCACAAAAAATCTGGAAAGAGCTGACTGCTGCAGTTTGGCATATTTTTGTATTTTTGGTCAAGGAAGAGACTAGCGGAAACGGCAAGTTGTTAGGACCAATATTTTGGGAGATATTAGTAATTTTGGAATACAATAACCTTACAATTACGTTGCTATGGCCAAAACGTTATGGCGGTGATTGCTGGACAAATGCGGTACAGCATGCACAAATACACAACAGCATAAAAACTACTACATCTAGAACCCATGGATCCCCATGGGTCAACGAGCTAGTTATACATTATTAATAGATACAGATATCTCAGTTATATCGTTGAAAGGTTTATTTATTTTTATTTTAATTCAACTGTTAGATTTTTATTTTCCATACAATAACAGTTTCCTGTGTACATTTACTTTCAGATTCAGGAATTGACAAGTTTTATTCACAATTTAATCAAAAGGTCATTTTCACTTCAGCTTTGATTACCAAAAATGTTCAAACAGACAAACAAATGACCTGGTTTGAGGTGCTGCACTGATTATCTCCAAGCCATGACATGATTTAGCTAAAAACAGAATAAGTAACAGCTGTATAAGTGTATAAGTGACTTACAGTAATTCAAGCCACTTGTGAACTAAGGTATGCCGTCAGCACCACAGTAATCAGCTGACCATCACCCAATGAATTGATCTTTTCCTGCCGTCTTCCTCCTAAGCTCCCAAGGTCGATAGTTTGATAAAATGCCCCTGGAGGTGCAGGTGGTCAGCCTTACATGTTGACATGTTGGTTAGAGCAAACAGTTGGGCTATGTGAACATGAAAACGCAAACATGGATTATCATCTCAAACATGTACATAGGCTAATGTTAGTGGTTTACAGAGACCATTTGCTACTTAAGGAGTCCAGATAAATGAGCACTAAAAGGCACAATCTAGATGAAGATATAGATAAGTCAAAATAAAGATATAAATCAACCAAAATAAAGATATAGCTAGATCAAAATAAAGATATAAATAAATCAAAAATAAAGATATAGCTAGATCAAAATAAAGATATAAATAAATCAAAATAAAAATATAGCTAGATCAAAATAAAGATATAAATAAATCTAAATAAAGATATAGCTAGATAAATCACCAATACCTCATAGCTTGAAGGTTCCTGGTTTGATTCCCAGTTGGATCAGGCCTATTCTTCTATTTTCTATGCATTAAAGGTAGGGTAGGAGATGTTTTCCCAGAGCATTTTTTACTATATTTCTTAAAATCCCCTCCAAACCCCGATTACAACCAAGTAATTAAATGCTCTAACACAAAAATAAAAATTTTTCAGTCACCTGTGGAACGGACAGAACTGAAAAAACACCATCCAGTCATTTTAACCAGGCCATCGAAATGATTGAACGGTGACATGTCTATCAAACTCAACTGCCATTTGTCCCTCCCCCCTCCCCTCTCTGTGAGTACAGTCCAGTACTCTGGAGGCGTGGCTTCGGGGGGAAGTCTGAAGAAAGGGAGTTGGACTTTTGAATTGTGTATTTTCAAAATGTAGCTTGCTCGAACCATTTTTCCAGGATCTCCTACCCTATCTTTAACTGGTTTCCAATTATAAAAAATAGGTATATGTTGGTAATTATCCTGTCAGTGCCTTTAGTTAAAGTACTGATGAACATCTGGAGTCGGCACCCTTCAATGGCAGCTTATTGCTCCTAATATGCTAAGTGCAAATGCTAATCACTAATGTTAATGCTAAGTGCTGTGTGTGCAGTACAATGGGTAAAATGCAGACCGATTTTCCATCTCTGGATAACAAACTGAGTTAACCTTTGACCTTAAACTGATTACAACATGTGTATCGGACAGCATTTCCCTCTACAGGTGCATCCTCTGTCTATAACTCATCGATTATGCAGAACATCCTCTTCACCTCATTCTGACTGGAAAGAAAAGCAGCTGAAGTGGATGTTTTACCTCATTATGCTGCATGATCAAGAAAATTATTTTATTCCAGTGCAGTCAGACAGTACAACACTTTATTACTATATTTATTCTTATATTACTTCTATATGTTTTTTTTAAGATTAGATAGAACTTTATTGATCTTTTGAGCAGAGCCCTCAGGAAATTGAGGAACTTTAAAATATTTTCAGACTTTATATGTTCTACAGTGCCTTTAGCATTAGTTTTGTGTCTCTACGAAGTTAAGCAAATCTCAACTGTTGACTGTTTTCACTTATCGACTATTTGATTATTCACGCACGTCCCTATTATTCTGTAAATATTAAATTATTTTAATGAGTTAAAGGCGTCATATTTTGCTAAACCCACTTTTATTAGTCTTTGGTTCATTTATTTGTGTATTTGGACCCTAATAGTTCATAAAGTTTGAATTTGAACCCTCCAGGTGCTGCAAAGCTATCTGCATATTCATTCAGGCAAATATCTAGTGGATTTCTACAACCTGTTTTAATTCCTGCTTAATTTGTTACGGTTTATATTTGCACATTTAAAGGTCAAGACTTTAAACGAATATTTCTTCCAGTACGACATAAATGTTTATCAGCAGCAGTGGTTGTAGTAAAAACTGAAAGTATGTCCAAACTTTGAGCCGATTACCTAAAATGTTTAGATGTCGGTTGTATTAATGAACACAAGTGGCTGAACGGGAAAGAAAGCACGATCAACAACCTGGAGGGGGTGGGGCATTTGCATTTAAAGGGCCAGCGCTCAAAACGACCTTTCTGGTGTCATTACTCAGAAATAGGGTTGAAGATGGACCTGTGGAGTTGAATTAATGAAGAATTCAGACCCAAGCATAGCATTTACAGTTTATGTAGACTACAGGGAAATGTTTTAAAATGCAGAATTCCATTTAAAAAAAAAAAAAAAAAAAAAAAAAAAAGCAAAATATCACTCCTTTAAAGGACTATTGGATTTTCCTTAAGGGATGAACCAAGTTAACTGACTACACAGTGGATCTACATTAATACAATGTTCAAAAAAGCTCCCCACTTGTTGTTATGAGCTGCTTATTATAATTAAGTGTTCGGTCACAGTTTTAAATGTGTTTGTAATGTAACATAGTGTTGATGTCATTTATAACAGTTTGTCAGCTCTGTCTAAGCGCCAGAAAAGTACAATTAATGTCATAAAAGGTGAATACTAGTTGATTCTGTTAGAACAGAAAGTATGGTCGAAGAGAACTTCAATGAAGCAGATTTTTTTTTTTTTAAATTTATGCTGCAGCATGGACTTCACAAATCGACATTTTAATGTTAACATTACTTTCACTTGAGCTTCCAGGCCCTTAAAAATAATCAAAAGGTTAAATCATCTCTGCAGTATGTGGATTTGCCCTTTGGACCCCACTCAGAACTACGAAAAGAGTTGTTTTCTGAATTAAACTGCTCCTCCATGTTGGATAGAACTCACTTTATGGAGGTTTTTATTTGTGGTATGAGCTTTAAAATTACAGATTCAACACTAGAAGAGGGGAGTGTTTGGTCAGGGGGAGGCTTTAATGTTCACAACCTGGTAACATATTGTTTTCCAGTTGTGTTAACATGCATTTGTCGGGCAATAATAATTAAGAGATTCTTTTGTCTCTGTGAAAAAAAAAAAGTAGAACAGCATCCCACAAATGCAGTCAAGACATGAAAACAAAATGAATGCTGGAGAGCTGGAGAGAGGGGGTAGCAGAGGTTATACAGTGTACGAAAGCATCCCAAGATTTAAAGCTCCCTTCAAGCACAAAGGCAGGCTGGGTAATTGCACTGTAAACCATCCCTTTGGTTGTGTATGTGTGTGTTTGTGTGTTTGTGCCCACTAGCAGCCCCCAAGTCCCTGGCTTCTAAACTGCTTCTTCCATTTACATCACTTTCAGATGATAATAAAAGTAGATAAGTAGAAACCTGCACGACAATCGGTGCGATCAAAACTGACCAACCCCCACCTTAACACACACACACACACACATAACAAACTGCAAACACTAAACAACAATCACTGATTTACTCCCTTTGGGCAATGCTGCACGCACACACACAAAAACACACATCAAGAGGTGCAAACCACACACCCCTCCTGGGTCTGCAGAGGTAATCATAACAAGGTCTGTTAGCTACTGCAAAGAGTAAGGAGCCATTTTAATTTGTGTTAAAACCTTCTGGAGAGGCTCAATTAACTTGCCGCATAAACACAACTCAATGACTCACACCAGATAGGATTTGAATGGTGTGTATGTGTGTGTGTGTGTGTGTGTGTGTGTGCTTTGTTTGAGTGAAACCTAGGTACACTGTAAAAAAGAGTTTTGGGGGTTGGTAAATACAAACTATGGAAATCAGTTACATTTTAATTAACAGTAATATTTAGCCAGTGAAATCTATTAGGACTGGTTAAATTCTACCTATTTGTTTACAGTAATAATTGCTACTTAAAATAATATAATAAAATCTACCCCATAATATTGTGATGTGTTGGAGGAGCAGCTGACGAGAGTTTCCCAGCATGCATTGGGACAAACTAGTTGGGACAGTTTTTATGCGTTTAACAGTGTTCTGAGTTGATAAGTTTTTTTTTTTTTGTTTTGTTTTTTAATATACAGCGCAGTTATGGTGTGTTTGACTGTTTTGATTAGTTATTTTTTTGTTGAATGAATATTTCTGTTGAGTTGCATATTCTTGCGCCATGAGCTACTGTAAGTTGCTCCTTTGTTTCATTATTCTCTGTAATGGTGTTCCATACAAGGGTGGGTAAAAATAAAATACAAGATTGAAGTCCATATCTGTCATTCTTCACATGCTCCTTAGGGTTGGGATTGAATAACACTGGTCAACAACAAATTTATTGTTTAAGTTTTTTGAGCTGATTTAGGATAATTTTGGTGTGCTGAATCCAAAAATCACATTAATTTTGCTCACTCAGGTCAACTTTCTGAACTATGCTACATATTGGCTTTTTAACATTTTTGCTTACATTTATGGGCATTTTCACATCATATGATACAAAATTCTTTCATATTTCTTGCAATAAACGAGTTCTGAAGATTTTACTTTTGCCAATTTATGATTTATGTTTTTTTTAATATTACAGGTGAATGAAATGGCTTCGACTAGAAGATCTTGCAAAAATAAGCCTGACGTATTCTGCTACATCTGCGGTGAATACATCATTATACCTAACAGGAATCAAGACACAAGTTTCATAAAGTGTGCTTACCAATCTTATTTTGGTATTAATTATTATATTTTGTGAGAAGATCAAATTTTTCAAAAATCAAATTAGCTAAAAAAACCTGACCTGATTGAGAAAAACAGTTGTCATTTTTGGATTTAACGGTGCAAAATGGTCCTAATTCAGTTGAAAAAACCTAGACAACTTGCAAAAAACATTTTTTTTGTAACCCAGTGTAATGAATACCTCCTGTGACCGGCAGCTTTTCAAGTAAAATTAAGCTTCCTTGAGTAAGTAATGGTTAAATAGTTATACTGATTAGTTGTTAATAATAACAATTAAATTAAGGGTGGGCAATACTGGGAATTTTGGTATCAATCTACACACACCTTAGTATCAATACTATCAATATTTAGATTGATACTCCCTGCACTAAATTAAGTAGATGAACATATTCCTATTAACAACTGAGAGTTAATATTACTCACTTTTTATGAGTAATTTGTTGTGTAATCTATTGGGATATGTTAGGTGGATTTTACCTCATTTCTTTTAGTGTGTTATAGCTGTTAAATTTAATTACATTTTACTCAAAACATGGGGTAAAACCAAAATGAGTGCAAATTGTTACCTCACTTTTATTGAGTAGATTCTAGGGTTATTAATTGTCACCATATGTTCACTGTTGTTTATGTATATACTGTATTTCCTTCCTTGAGTTAGTTATTATTTGTTTATTTATTAGCTAGCACAACTAACAAAGGCATTGGTAAAAGATTATATGTGTATTTGTATGTTGTGTATATGTATAAACGTATATATGTGTATATAGATGAGTGAGTGTGTGTGTATGTGTGTTTGTGAATAGATATATAAATATAGAAGAGTAATGTAAAAGGAAGAGGGACATATATTATTCATAATATTATAGGGAGAGGGGGTGGGATTAAATAAATTGTACTTCTTCCCACCCCTTTTCGGGAATGTAGGTGGAATTATTGTGCTTTTCTTCTGACTGGGATTGTTGTGATTCTTGATATTTGTATTGTTATGTATGTTTTGCAAGTGCATATATGTTAGGTTTCATTGCATGTTCGGAATAAATCACTAAACTGAAAGTGAAACTGAAGGTTTGTTTTTATAGTGTAATAGATTTTTTTTTTTTTTTTTTACTGTATCTAGAAAATTGTGTTTGCAGGTTTGTATGTGTCAGAGCAAAGTCTGCCCCACTTGCATAATAATGAAGCCAATTTTCCAGTAACAGACTAACTTTCCTTGAAGAGCTGTTTATACATAACTGACGAACACAACACAGTACCCGACTATTCACCAAAAAAAAAAAATCTATTGACTGGTTGAGAAACACACCCATTCAACAAACCCCTCACAATGCCAAACATCCTTTCTACGACCTTGCTGTAAAAAAACTAGCTTTATAGGATCCAACAAAAAGGCTTTTGGGCATCGTGATTTCAGTCCGTCCTCGCTTGTGAGTGACGAAAAAGTTTGCAGAAAGGAAGGAAGTTGGGCTGGAAACTTCGCAAAGAACAAAAAAAAAAAAATAAGGGGGCGAAGCAGTCAAGGGCGGGTGCTTAACAAATCGTTAAATAGCCGGGCATTATCGGGATTTTAAGACACAATGATGAATTAGACTTTTAAGAGGAAGTGCTGAGGAGTAGTGATGGAAGATACGCAGCGAGGAAGATGCTGTAGTGGAATGTACAGGGTGAAATGATGAGGGGCAGTGAGAGCGTAAAAAGAGGGCATCTTCAAGCCTCAGTGCTTTTTCTCATTTAGAATGTGTGTGAGTGTGTGTCCGTCTGCGTATGTGTGTGCGTCATCAGGTTTCCCTCCCCCGTTGTCGTCGTTTAAAGTGCCACCAGAACACCAGAGTCCACTTGCCAGCTGCAACACTTTGACACAATCCAGAAGCTGTGTGTTCCACTTGGGATTTTTATCGTCCCCATCTGGAAACGAACTGAAGCAGTGACTGGCAGGTTTTGGACGGTCCTCGTCAAATCAAATCAGCCAAATCTCTCAAACTAACACATTGAGTCTCAGTATCAAGTGAGATGCAAAAAAAAAACAACAAAAAAACAAAAACACACGTAGAGGTGCAGAGGCTTAAAGCGATGCCAAAACAGATTGAGATTACAAGGGAAAAAAAAAAAAAAAAGAGGCCTCGTGGACGTATTCAGGTCAAGTGTCGACACCCACAGCGGTAGCCTCATAATGTCAAACAGTCATGATCAGATTGAACATTTAATTCAACTGACAAGGCGCACGTTTACTACATGACATATGAACTGACTTATAATACACACACCCAGAGTAAAATGATAAAACAATGGCTGCTTCTGCAAGACGACAATCAAATAATAGAAGGTGTTTGCTCTTTATCCAAACAAAAATTCCAGACTTTTTCAAAACTGCTTTTTTCCCCAACAAGGCCTTGACTTTATGTACTTTTATACTTGCGTGCATGTTTAATGGCAGTTTGTATGTATGTGGAAGGGTGGGAGGGAGGGGATCTAGTTGGTAAAACTAAGAAAAACAATTTAAGACATTGTATCACATATTGGTTTTCCTTTCTTGAATTAAAAAAAATAAAAAATTTCAGACTTTTTCAGAACTGCTATTTTTTTCAACAACACAGTGACAATATGTACTTTTATACTTACTCTACGTGCATTCCTTTTGGTTGAGATTGTACCTGTTGTCTGTAGTAGAAAAGTTCATTTTAATAAATGTTTAATGTTTTAATGTTTATTTGTTTTATATTCGTATACCTGCCTTTTGCACCTGCTTTTTATCTATTTTCCATGTGTTTGGTTTTGGTTTTTATCTGCTGTATGTGAAGTGTCTTTGAGTTCCATGAAAAGTGCTATACAAATAAAATGTATTATTATTATTATTACTAGTGGCATTGTACCCGTACGATAGCGTCCTCCCGTGGTGCAACACCGGCATTGCACCCGTATGCCCTCCCATGCTGCAACACGAGTCGGACAAAGACGTGCCGGGGTGGGGCCGAAACGTGTATTATATAGTAGGATTATTATTATTAAAAGTATGAATGAATGAATGCATAATTCGCATTAAATTGTTTTACTGACAGAAATGTTTTCACAACATGAAAATCACAAAACTGCATGAATATCACACAAAAAACTTCACTTCAGCACAACCAGAAGTATAAAAGCATGATTGGATGAAAGTAACAAATTTAATCAATTCATAATAATAATAATAATAATTTTGTTTGATGTACTGTACATTGTACTGTGCTGCCAAATGACAATCAAGGCTATTCTATTCTATTCTATTCTATTCTATTCTATTCTATTCTATTCTATAACATTACCGCATATAGGTCTGTGTACAAAGTGCTATAATTACACATCATTTTTATAAGCTTTCCTCATGTATTTATTATTTTACAAGATCATTTCCCTTTGAGCATACTTAACCCATAAAGACCCAGTGCTACTTTTCTGTCAGTTCCTAAATATTTTTTTTCTCTACATTTAACCTTTCTTAAGTGTTTTATCACCATTTATTATAATATTATCCTCTGTATTTTGCATTTTTTTAAGTGTAAATCATGTATTTTCCTATGCTTAATTTACTTATTATGTAGATGTTCATTAAAGCTCAGATTAAAGTTGAGGGTTACATCAAAAACAGTGAAAACTGAAGAAAAAGTGACTTTTTCAGCAAATCTCTCATTAACTGAACATAAACCCAGTGTGTCCATCCACTGTCATTGATCCAACTCTGAGTTTTACTCATGAATTAATGGTGTAGAAGATGACAACGTTTCCACGGTAACTACGGAGCCTCTGGAAGTCCAAATGGGTCATATCTGATGACCATGAAAAGATGATAAACTGCATTTTATACTAATTATTTACAGGTATTGATAAGATTAATGGATCGGAAGTTATTAGATAGATGCTTTTGGTTGCCAGTGGCTGTTTGGGTCTTTATGGGTTAAACTTCGACTATGAGAGAAAAAAAATGTCCATGCCTTTTAAGACTTTCATGACCTATGCAAGAACCCTGATAATATATCTCCCTGATAAAAATGTGTTCATAAAATGTGGTTCTGGATTATAATTACATGAGCCGCATTCATGAACATACACCTGTGCCTGGGCTAAAATAGAAATGATTACACAACATCTACATTTTAATTGGGTTTAGTGTGCGTGTGCTTAGTGTGGACGAGTGATGGAAAGAGGTGGACAGGAAAGGAGGAAGATAAAAAAGAAACCAGACACATTGGAATTAATGAGAGCTGGAAAAGTCACCAAATTATGACCGTTAGACTGGGTCCGTTCTCTGTTTTCGATCCTGCTGTGAGTGAAGTGACAAAAACTTTGATGCTCACAAGCGGCAAAAAACCCACGTTAGTAACAAGGAAGAGATGTGACGTCTATATTATCCTACTGTGTCTGTGTCGCTTAGTTATTATTCTGCTAAACTGTACACTGCTTGGTAGGTAAAGTTATTTATTATTAGTAGAGATGGGTATTGTTAAGATTTTATCAATACTACTACTATTATTATCAATAATGGTTATTGATCCAATGCTATATCCACCCGAGACCCAGCAATACATTTTTGTCCTCTGTAGTGGACAAGAGTTTCACAGCTTTACTTTAAAATAAAAAATTATATAATGTCTACTGAAAAGGACATTATATATATAAAAAAAATGTATGTGAAAAAACTGTTCCATCATGCTGTTTCCAATTAATGCAATAATTTAATGTAAAATGGCGAAAATCTGTACTTACTGGGTGTCAGGAGGTTATAGCAGGGGTGTCAAACATGCGGCCCGGGGCCCAAATGCGGCCCACCAAAGGTTCCAATCCGGTCCATGGGATGAATTAGCAAAGTGCATAAATTCCACAGTCAAGGCTGTTGAACTCATTTTAGTTCAGGTTCCACATACAGACCAATATGATCTACAGTAAAATAATAGCATAATAACCTACAAAAAATAATAACTCAATGTTTCTTCTTGGTTTGATGTGAAGAAAATAATATTACACTATGCCTATAAATAATGACAACTTCAAAGTTCTTCAAGTTTTGTCTTTGTTTTACTGCAGAAAATATTTACATTTACAAACTATCCTGTAACACTAAAATGTGAATAACCTGACCATATATGAACAACCTGAAATGTCTAAAGAAAATTAAGCACAATTTTAACAATTTTCTGCCCATTACTAAATGTTTAGTGTCTTTGTAGATCCGATCCATAGTGCACATGTAGAAACTAGAAGCACTCGGAGAGCGCAGACCTGCGCCAAGGCCCCCCCCGTGGGCCCCCCCACCCCCGATCACCACCAAAATTTAATAATTTCTTCCTCATCCCATTTCCAACAAACCCTGAAAATTTCATCCAAATCTGTCCATAACTTTTTGAGTTATGTTGCACACTAACGATCAGTGGCCCCCCCCAGTGGGCCCCCCCACCCCCGATCACCACCAAAATGTAATCATTTCTTCCTTATCCCATTTCCAACAAACCCTGAAAATTTCATCCAAATCTGTCCATAACTTTTTGAGTTATGTCGCACACTAACGATCAGTGGCCCCCCCCCTTGTGGGCCCCCCCACCCCCGATCACCACCAAAATTTTATCATTTCTTCCTCATCCCATTTCCAACAAACCCTGAAAATTTCATCCAAATCTGTCCCTAACTTTTTGAGTTATGTTGCACACTAACGGACAGACAAACAAACAAACAGACAGACAGACAGACAGACAAACAAACAAACAAACCCTGGCAAAAACATAACCTCCTTGGCGGAGGTAATGATAAGTTGAGGCATAATATTGTTAAAATTGCACTTATTTTTCTTAAGAAATTTCAGTTTTTTCAGGTTATTCATATCTTTTTGTTTGGATCAAAATACAAGCCATTTGCTTCTTATAATATACACTACAAATAAAAAGTTAAGGATATTTTTAATTTTTGGGCTATTTTTTACCCTGTGATTCTTGCACAGCGCTTTTTACTTTTTTGTATGTGAATTGAAACACATTTTTTTAATGACCAGACATCGTTTTATTTACAAATAGCAAAACTGACCAAAAAAATGATTAAAATAAATAAATAAATAAATAAATTTAAAAAAAATATAAATAAATAAATAAATAAATATATATATATATATATATATATATATATATATATATATATATATATATATATATATATATATATCCTTAACTTTTTGTTTGTAGTGTTTCAAGGTTATCATTAACGAAAACTAACGAAATGATGAAAACTACAATTGTAAAAACATTTTCGTTAACTGAAATAAATAAAAACTATAATTAAAAGAAAAAAAATGATAACTGAAACTGTATTGTGTGCTTACAAAACTAACTAAAACATAATAATTATGGATAAAATTCCCTTCGTTTTTGTCTTTGTCAATGTCGGATTGATACGAAATCAATTTATTTCCCTCGAGCAATTTTAGCTGCTGGCACCATATGATACTTAACAGTCTGTCACTTCTCGTCAGTTGTGGTTTAGAGTCATCTTCTGGTCCCCACTCTACCTGGAAACATGGAGATTAAAGTTGGGAGAAAGCAGCAGAGTCCTGTACGGGATTTATTTGAATATGACAGTGAAGAAGATAAAAGATAAAAGATATAAAGAAACTAAAACTACAAATATTACTACTTACAAATATTAAATTATTTAACTAGTAGTATTGTGACTGCCTCTACCGCTACCACTATAATTCTAGCAAATTAGGCTACTGGTATTATTAAATATTTTTGTATTATTACAACAATTATTATTTTCCCCCACACTCCCCCCTCTCTCTTTCTCACTTTCATTTGCACCCCCCTCTTCCCCTTTTCCCTATCACCCCTAACCAAGCTACATGGTTTAGTTGCTATTTACATTTATGATCTTTTTCTTTGTAATATGACGTTGTTGTTGTTGTTTGTCAATACTCTGTCGTTGTTGTTTTTGGTTTGTTTGTTTATTTGTTTGAGTTTCCCTTTGTTTATGTGTTGTTGTTGTTTTTCTGTCCACATTGTCTTTTTAACTATCACTAATAAAAATAAAAAAAAATTGAAAAAATTTAAAAAAAAAAAAATATATATATATATTTCCCTCAAGCAATTTTAGCTGCTGGCACCATATGATATTTAACAGTCCGTCACTTCTCGTCACTAGTGGTTTAGAGTCATATTCTGGTCCCCACTCTACCTGGAAACATGGAGACTAAAGTTGGGAGTCCTGTCTGGGATTTATTTGAATTCGACGGCGAAGTAGATAAAAGATATAAAAAAAAACCTAAAACTAAGCATTCAGAAAAACAAAAAACTAATAAAAACTTGCAAACCTGCTCTAAAAACTAATTCAAACTAACTGAATTAGAGAAAAAAGTCAAAACTAAATAAAACTAAACTATACTGAAAAATCTAAAACTATTATAACCTTGTAGTGTATTAACTATGAGTGTATTTGTCCAGGTGCATATCCCATTTAGTAGAAGTTTTGTCTTTAGTTCATGTAGCCAGAAAATCGATTAAAACTGTAAATCATCCATAATAAAATAATCCTTTTTTTGGTTATATTCCTGCCCAGCTCTAATTAAACTGTTCTAAATATAGCTCAAAGAACAACATTTTGGGTAAAAGCCAAACAGTGGGTTTAAAATGGAAAACACCCACTTGTATACATGAAATACAATCTCTGAGAGGACATCTGTGTAGTCACATTAATCCTAATTCAGACCACATTAGAGCCAGTCACTCTGAAAGCTCTCCCACATTTAACGTCTTGTGTTTCAGAACAGATGCTGCAACAAAACCACTAATTTACTTCTGCAGAGTTAATATACTGCAGAAAAGCTCTACTTTTCTTCATGTTGTAAAATTCACCTGAATAGAGATGCTGAAGACCACATTTATTCCACAATCACAAGTCAAGAATGTTCTTCTAATATGAATAGAGACGGCTCATAAATAAAGGTATTTGACTTATTCATTGATTTTATAATACAAGTTTATTCCAAATGTCCTCTGCAGTAAAGGTCACATCTATTGAAAGGGCTTTAAGTTATGATCGTTTGCATTGAAACACCTTAGAAACCACTTTTGTTATGAAACTTGAAGATCAGCCTTCATGATGTGGTGAGAAAATAATCAGCACAACATACGAGAAAATGATTCAAGTCTGTCAGTGCACAGAAACACCTCTGTATCTGCCATCTCTGCAGACACTTTACACACTCGGATAATTCAGCAGCAAAACAGACAAGGTTTCCATATCATTGGCTTTTACAATCAACCATTTTTTCCACAAGATTACCATCGTAACTTTAAACACGAGGGTGACTCTTGCACGCATGTTATATAACTAACTGAAAGCACAGTATAAACTATTTACTTTTCTTCCTCTCGAGCAGAAAATGAGACAAAAGTGCGATTGCTATCATTTGACAGTCATTTCCTTCCTTTCTGATCAAAGTAGCCGACAGCATTCACGTATCAGCAGCTATCAGCCTGTAATTAGACCCCTCATCTTTTCTTCTTCTTTTTTCTGATTTACAAAGAAAATGACTTTTTCTGATTTGATTAAGGCTCCTTTGACAGGTTTAGTTTTCGTGTCTGTCACTTGGTTAAATATTTTCCAGTCGTGCCAGTGCAGATTGTAAACCAGCAGAACTCCAACAGAGGAAATGAAACTGACGCCTGCAGCACATAACAAGCACAACCTTGATAAATGAGATTTTAGATCGAAACAAGTACATGTAAGATTTAAGTAATAGAATAATTACACATATGAGTCAAGCTGGATTTCCAGTTCTGAACTACCTGTTGAAAAAACCTCTTTGCTGCGATTATAATGACAGTAAATGGGAACTGATGTTATTTATGTAGAAAGTTGTCTTTTAACAAGTAATTCAGTCCATTTAAATGTTCAATAAGATTTTTACATACTTGTATGAACGTGCAGACTGATCCAACGTGGTATCATGAATTGCACACAGATAACATTCCAGTTAAAAGTGGCTTCCTATCTGTACGCATAAGCTTTCAGCGTGTATATTTACACTGCGTAAAATAACACAGCATTAGCGTGATTAGCAGCTAGCGAGATTAGTGGTTAGGGCAGTGTTTCTCAAACTGTGGGGCGGGCCCCCCCGGGGGGGCACAAAGGCTTTGCAGGGGGGGCATGGGATCATTCCTAGGTGTTTTGTTTTTTTTTCTTCAGGTTAGAACATGTATCAGGTGGAACTAATGTTTTAGCGTTGGAGCACCCTGGACTCATTTTAGGGACATACAACAAACAAATCTACTGCCATAGTGATCTGTCACTAGACTAGACCAAGAGTTTAGGTTTGGACAATGGACGAAGATTGGACTGGAAAAGAAAAATGTGCAATGTTTCTGGTTTTGCACAGTTTGTACAGATTGCACTTTAATGTTCTGAGATGTGCAACGGAAACAGGCTCACTGCAGCCACCGATATTGTTAAAATGTTCATCTTTGTTACCAAAATTTGTTTGTTGTTCTACAAAAAAATTTACCTTATTGTCATAGTTGTAAGATAATTACACATTTCCTATTTTTAACTGGAAAAATAATGTCTCAGGGAGCAGTTTTGTTGAGGGGGGCTTGGAGATTTTTCGTGGTCCAAAGGGGGGCCCGACAGAAAAAGTTTGAGAACCACTGGGTTAGGGTTAGGTTTAGGGCAGGGGTGTCAAACTCATTTTCTTCTGGGGGCCACATTCAGCCCAATTTAATCTGAAGTGGGCCAGACCAATAAAATAATGGCATGATAGCCAATAAATAATGACAACTCCAAATTGTTTTAGTGCAAAAAATAACATTCAGTTATGCCAATATGTACATTTACAAACTATCCAAACAAAAAGGATGTGAATAACCTGACAAAAAATGAAATTTGTTAAGAAATATAAGCACAATTTTATCAATATTCTGCCTCGACTTATCATTTATACATATACATTACAGATCCAATCTACAAAGGCACGAAACATTTAGTACTAGGCAGAATATTGTTAAAATTGCACTTAATTTACTTCAGACATTTTAGATTATTCACATTTTATTGTTAAAGGACAGTTTGTTAATGTAAACATTTTCATAATTTAATGTTTTTTACACTAAATCAAAGAGGAAAAAAATGGTGTTGTCATTATTTATAGGTTATTATGATATTATTTTTGAGTTTGATGCTCTAACTTGCACTTTGCAAATTCATCCAACCTCACAGAACCGTTGGCGGGCCACATTTGGCCCCCGGGCTGCATGTTTGACACCTGTGGTTTAGGGTTAGCGATTAGCACAATTAGTGGCTAGCGCATTGACACGCCATCAAATGGCATTAAATAGAATAGAATAGAATAGAATAGAATACTTTATTTGCCATTTGCACAGATACATCATAGTCTAGGTACACTGAAATTTTTGTGCATTTCCCAGAGTCATGGAGTTAGAAAGAGACATGAATAAAAACAGAAACAAAACATAAACACAGCTAAAACATATAAAAACAGTTATAAATACACATTTGTAAAATAATAACTCACAAAAGGATGAAATACACGCTGAAAGCTTATAATGCGTACAGATAGCCAATTAAAAGTGGGGTTGTATGTGACACCAGTTTATTGCATTTGGTGTGCTATACCTACGCATTTTCATACTTACGCGGCGTAAATATACATGCTGAAACCTTATAATGTGTACAGATAACACACCAATTAAGTCGCGTGTTATCTGTACACAATTCATAACGTTGGAACAGTTGGACAATAAATTTGAGTTAAATAAATTGAGTTTTTAATGATGTGAAAAGGCCTACAACAATATAACTACTGCTCTGCTGTCACTCAAACACCAGTTAACTGTTCAGTTCTTTATAGAATATTGCAGCTAAAAAACTTGAGCAGCACCAACATGAAAACTTAGCTGTTTGACAGTCGCTCCTATGCGTAGTCTAATAATGTATGTCAATTGGGGGATCTGTCCTTTTCTATTGTAGCACTCTGATCTGATATTCACTGAATGAAAAGTGTGTTATAAATAAAATGTATTATTACTATCATCATCATCATTATCATTATTATTATTATTATTATTATTATTATTATTATTATTATTATTATTACTACTAATTCTATAATACAAGGCTAAAATACTTTGGTCCTCATTCATCATGCTAGAACGTGAACAAAATGCATTACTGAGGTTTCAGTGCTAAATATTCTAAACTTTAGAATCTAAACTTTAATATTAAAATCAAACATAAATGTTGAAATTAAAAATAAAAAGCTAAAAGAAAAGCCTAAATTGAGTCTAGAGAGTAGTCTCTGAGATGATAGGAGGTGGTGCAGAACTACTTCCAGTGTAAGGGCTAAATATATAAGTGATACTGTGAAATGAACCAGTCAAACAGGGTTTGCAGGACTTTAGGCGTGTACGAGACAAATTAACGTGCCAACATGTGTTTACCGTTTAGCTAATGTCTATAACCAGGTCCTCCAGTTTCCCCCACCTTTAAAAACAAATACACACAGGTTAATGATGAAGAAGACCAGGAGTTGGTCCCGGCTTACTGCTCCTGATGCTAATTGCTAATGCTAATGCTAGCTACTAATTTTAGTATATTAGGATAGGTGAAATACAGATGTTGAATTTCATTTATGGGATAATAAAGTGAGTTAACCTTTAAACTTTTAACCTTTAAATTGAGTAATTAAACACCAAAAAATGGTCCCCAGTACTACCCCAACCCAAACACAAACTCCATATATTGAACCTTTAATTGGGTAATGTAAAAATATGTAACCGGAATTCATGTTTAGAAACGATGTCCTACAGTTTTGGATTTGATCATTCAACTTCCATCAAATGATCAGCAAAGTAACAGGGGAAAAAAAAAGCTTTATTTCTTTATTTTACCCACATTGCATTAGAATCCAAACACTACGAATGTTATAAATTAAAACCCTTTCTCAGTCCTTTTACAAAAGCTCCAGCTATAATAACTCCATTACCGTTTTCCTCCATTTATTCAGAAGATGTCCTAGGAGAACACAGAAGACAGCCGGTGCAATTAAGTGTTACAAGAAGTGCACAGACGCTGGTAGAAATGCATAGACTTCAAAGGCAAAAATATGGAAGTGTAGTGTGTGTGTAACCACACTGCAGCTCTTAGAGCTATTTGACAGAGCTGCCAATAAAAAATGACTGAGCAGAAGTCTTACAGAGGCGTACTGATGCTCCCGCCTAAAACAACAGAAAGGAAAAGTGTATGGAATGGCTGCGAGGTTTCCAGTATGACTGCACCGTCTATCTCCAAAGTCTTTTTAAATCAACCATCATTTATTTTGAGAGGCACAGCACAGTACAGCAGCTTTACAGTTCTGTGGTCATAAAAGATATAGGACAAGATACCTCCAAGGCTGAAAAATACAAATGGTTATGATAAATCCTGTCATTTCTTGAATTTTCACTTAAGGCTGTCAATCCCCTTAGACCCTCATGTTAATACATCCACTTTACATGAGAAATAAATACGTTTTCAGCCTGGTACAAAAGCACCTGGAGTCTCTATGGTAGGGTTATAATAGTTTTGGATTTTTCATTATAGTTTAGTTTTATTTAGTTTTGACTTTTTTTCCCCTCTAATTCAGTTAGTTTTAACTAGCTTTTAGAGAAGGTTTGCTAGTTTTTATTAGTTTTCGTTATTTTCTAAATGCTTAGTTTTAGTTTCTTTATATCTTTTATCTTCTTCACTGTCATATTCAAATAAATCCCGTACAGGACTCTGCTGCTTTCTCCCAACTTTAGTCTCCATGTTTCCAGGTAGAGTGGGGACCAGAAGATGACTCTAAATGACAAGTGATGAAAAGTGACGGACTGTTAAATATCATATGGTGCCAGTAGCTAAAATTGCTTGAGGGAAATAAATCGATTTCGTATCAATCCGACATTGACCAAGACGAAAACGAAGGGAATTTTAGCCATAATTTTTATACGTTTTAGTTAGTTTTGTAAGCACACAATACAGTTTGTTAGTTACCGTTTTTTTTTTTGTTTTGTTTTAGTTATAGTTTTTATTTCTTTCAGTTAACAAAAATGTTTTTTCAATTCTAGTTTTCGTCATTTCGTTAGTTTTCATTAACGATAATAACCTTGCTCTATAGGTGATTTAATTCTTATAACTAATTAATTTAAATGGTCTAAAAGCTTGAAGTTACAGATTATTAAAGGTGTGTTAGACAGTCTGAGCTTCTGTTTATTGAATACATGTTTTATTTTCCCTTTCAGCTCTACCATAGTTGTGGTTAAGAAGTTACCTTATGAAGACCAACACAGCATCTTGAACAGAAATGATTTGTGATGTTAACCAGCACTTTATTATTATTATTATTATTATTATTATTATTATTATTATTACTACTACTACTACTATTATTATTACTATTATTATTATTATTATTATTATTATTATTATTATTATTATTATTATTATTCATTTGTTATCTTGAAATGCTGTGAGCATTAGCTAATGAGGCCAAGTTATTGTCATGGTAGTAATGTAGGCTAATGGTCTGTAATAAGTCACATTAGCTAATTTAAAGTATTAATGTTAATGCTTTAAATTAGTATTGTATTATACAGTTTGTTCACAAGCTTTAAAACTTGAGCAGATAGCATAATAATAGCAGCATAATAATAGTAATAATTAACATTGAGATTATTGTTTTCAGCAAATTAGCGATAGCATTATTGTGGCATGTTTAACCTCTAATCTTTATCGTTTTGTCCAAAAATGGTCACTTCTGGCTCCCAAAAAAAAAAACAATATAGTAATTTCCAAATGCAAACTCAAAATTTAAGAATGGCACTTCACAAACACATGGGTGAGGTCATGATGGCTACACTGACTTCTGTGCAGTCGATATGGAAAGTTTTCTATTCTTCATCCAGTGTGATTAATTCTAAGCACTTACAGCTTCTAGTGACATTGAAATTGATCTTCCTAATGTGACAACAACATTCAGCCTCACGTGTACAATATAGAGGTGAAGGTGAGGGGGCTCTATTAATCTTTCCTATGGGACAAATCTCATTGTACGTAGTTACTTTGACTAATTTAACTGCAGGACAGTGACCTTGTATCATTTACACATGTAGCTGATAGACCTTCTCTGTGGCCTCTGAAAACACATGGCATTTACGGGCAAAACAGGTTAAATGGGGCTTTTCGGGACACATTTATGGTCCATTATTAGCTTTGGTACAGCTTGACAAGTAGAAAAACAGTTTCACAAGAAGACCACATACAGTACGAAGATAAAATGTGGGCATATTTCCATACTTTTATGTTGAAGTTCATTTCTTTATCTTGCACATGCAATCCTTAAACACTGTTTATGTTCTTAAAGATCCCCATCTTCACCCTGTGCTACCTTTTAAACCAGGGGTGTCAAACTCATTTTAGTTCAGGGGCCACATACAGCCTAATATGATCTAAAGTGGGCCGGACCAATAAAATAATATATATAACAGGATAAGAACTTTTAAGTGAAAAAAGTAAATTCCGTAATGAAAATGTTTACATCTACAAATTGTACTTGAACATAGCATGAACAAATATGAACAACCTGAAAATTTAGTAAAATCAGTGCAATGTTAACAATATTATACCTCAGTTTATCATTTAGACATGTGAATCACAACTTAGAGATCACAGTGGATCTACAAATACACAAAACATTAAATAACAAGGAGAATATTATTAAAATTCCACACACTTCTCTTAAGACATTTCAGATATTCACATTTTTTTGTAAAAGGATAGTTTGTAAATGTAAACATTTTTGTGCAGTTTTACTTCTTTTTTGCACTAAAACAAAGAGACAAATTTACAGTTTTCAGTATTTATAGGTTATTCTAATAGTATTTTACTGGTCTGAGCCACTTTAAACTGAATTGACCTAAAATGATTTGAACATCCTTGATTCTTAATATCTTCAGTGTAATTTTTGCATTTCACAAATTCATCCCAGGGGCCAGACTGGACCCTTTGGCGGGCCAGATTTGGCCCCCGGGCCGCATGTTTGACACCTGTGTTTTAAACTGTACACTTTGACTATGATCTTGGATTTACATATTACATTGTGCCACATAACAAACCCTAATCTTTTAATCTAATTTTCTGGAATTATAATCCTCTTACATTTAATCAAAACAACAGGACATCTACTTATCTTACAAGTGTTATTTTGGGGATTAAAGCTACAACTTTCATATTAATGGAAAGGACAGCATGTGGGAATTAGATAAAGCAAATATTTTTTACGGCTGATCGGGAAACGATTATTGGCTGCTGACATGCTTTGGTTTATGAAAAGCCGCTATTAACATGATGGAAATGGAAGCAAATCACATACCCAGGAAACAAAGTACAAAGGGAAATAATGTATGTTAAAAGGGAAAAAGAAAACAAGAAAATTGATGGCCTGTGTAAAGTGCAATAAAGCCTCAGAGCACAGGGAGATAATATAATATCACAAATACCAGAGAAAGAGAGCATGAGCAATGAGCAACAACACAAAAAAAAAAGAAAGAGAATCAGATATTGCTACTACAGAGGCAGACAGGAAACCACTACGTGATACTGTGCGTGTCTCTGCTTTGTGCGTCCTATATATGTCCTAGGTGTCTTGATCTGAGACAATGCTCTTGAACTAGTGACTGATACTTTGACAGAGCCGTCAGAAAAACAATGCTATAAAAACACAAACCCCGGAGCTCACGTCCCACTTACTATTCTTACTAGATGTAAGTGTGTGTGTGTGTGTGTGTGTGTGTGTGTGTGTATTGTATATATATGTGCATGCTGGAGCCACATCTGTGATAGGCGCAACGAATGTCACCTAAGAGTCCCTGCTCCAATGCTGCCATCAGCAATTCCCATTTATTAAAATATATAAGTCGATATTTTTATCTCCATAGCTGCTGCACCAGATTCAATCAAAGTCACCTTATTTTGGAAGTACGTGTGCATGTCTGTGCAACATACAGAAAAATAAGGCCAAAGTTATCCGATACTGAGATTAGATATCAATAGGACAATGACAATGACAATGGGGACGATCTACTCTAGGAACCGATCTACTCAGTTCAATACTGGTATTCTTTATTCACGTCGAAGGGCACATTTCCTACATCATACATGAGCATTGGTTGACTTGTAGCTGTTGCTAGGAGATGCTAGCCCATGCTACCTAGAGGGGATGTTACAAGATGCTAAGATGTAGCTGCCGCCAGAAGACAGTGAAACACTGCTGGGAAATGCTAACCTGTACAGTACTTCCTGTTTGGACCTGTACCTGTAGCCAGAAATCACCAAGACGATGCTAGGAGACATAAAGATTTCTCTTTTTTTTGTCAGAGAGATGGAAAGAAGTAAATTTTTTACACTGTAAGCCTGGATAAGTAGAGTTTACTCAAAAAATTTGAGGCAAGTGATTGTACTTAAATGATTTGAGTAATGATCGACTAATCAATTGGTTTAAGTAGGTTCACCTTTAATGCTAAAAGTATTGAACTTCAACTATTAAGTAGAAAACACTAAAAGACAAGTTATTTGCACTTTAAATCTGTTGTAAAATCAACCCCACTATCCAACCATTCAACTCAGCATTTTAGGTTACATTGACAAATTTTCTCAATTGCAGCCAGATTAATTTATCATTGATTAAACAACTTTTTTTTAAGTTAATCTAACCCAAAATCCTACTCCTGACCAAAATAGTTACAAAATTATTCAACTTAATATATTGTAGCATAAATGGTAGTTAGGTCAATGTCATTCGCCAGTACAGGAAGTGCTCTTCATTCGACAAGACATTAAGATTTCCATTGTACAGTAACAGTCTTGGATGAACAGGAAAGCCATTGTTCTTCCTATGGCTCTGACTCATGGTGCAGCTCTACAAAAATACAAAAACAAACACAAAAAGGCCAATAAACACTGCCATACACGCATTAAATCCAAATTAACACTAACACCACAACCCTGCTGAACCCCTGCACATAAAAATAACACATTTTCAACAACATGCCCAATACCCACAATGCAATGCGAAGATAAAAAGGTGTGGTCATGACTAAAACTTTGTGATTTAATTCCATTCAACCTAAGCTTTTTCGTACTTTCAACTATGTCTACAAATTAGTAGAATATACTTAACATTTTATAGTAACATCATAAAACTTAAATCATTTAAGTGCATTGTAATTAAAGCATTTTAGTAAATACAAATTCCGGGCTTACAGTGTACCTGGACATGTTTCAGCTACAACCTGTAGCCTTGCTCAGAAGGGTCCCATGATGTTACTGTGATGTGTCATTTTCAGCTGCTTTATCCAGGTTTGCCAGACAACAGGGGACAATTATGCCCCCTGCTGCCTGGCATCCCACAGAGGACAGCATCCCAGGTGTGGGATAAGGTGAAAGATCCCTCATCCCTGTTCATGGTCCTCAGGGCATGTTTTCTGATTTCTATAGCCACCCTAATCCAGTGGTGGTACTTGTTGGTTTCTGAGCAGATGACTGTGGCTTCACGGTACAGTAAAGTACTTCCTGTTTAGACCTGTACCTACTGCCAGAAAACACCGAGACGATGCTAAGAGACAACACTCTGTGCCTACTTGTATGAGTCCCAAATCTATACTTGCTACCAGGAAATGCTGACCCGTAGCTGCTGCTAGGAGATGTGGACCTGTCCGTGCTGCTGACAGTACAAAAAAAAACTTCCGTCCACTTTGCCAAAACCTACAAATGTTATCCTTTTCCTTTCCACTGAGTGACTTGAGTTTGGAAATATCTGGTCAGTTCCACTAGTTCATTAGCAGAGTAACCGATTTGGTGTTAACTTAGCTTAAACTTCAGAACACCCAACCATAGAGAGTAGAGACAAGTCAAGCAAACTTGTTAATTCTCCAGCAACACTTAAAGGAGTAATATTTTGCTTTTTTAAATAGAATTATGCATTTTAAAACATTTCCCTGTGGTCTGCATAAACTGTAAATGCTATGCTTGGGTCTGAATTCTTCATTAATTCAACTCCACAGGTCCATCTTCAACCCTATTTCTGAGTAATGACACCAGAAAGGTTGTTTTGAGCGCTGGCCCTTTAAATGCAAATGAGCCACTTCACATTCCGCCCCCTCCAGGTTGTTGACTGTGCTGCTCTGTCCCGTTCAACCAACAACTGAACATTTTAGGTAATCGGCTCGAAGTTTGGACATATTTTCAGTATGGACTACAACCGCTGCTGCTGACAAAAAATTATGTCGTACTCAAAGAAATGTTCATCAGAAGTCTTGACCTTACATGTGCAAATGTTGTGCTGTAACTAGTCATAAAACATGACAACTTAAGCAGGAATTCAAATGGGTTGTAGAAATCCACTCGATTTTTGCCAAAATGAATCTAAAGATACCCTTGCAGCACCTGGAGGGTTCAGATTCAATTTTTTGAACTGAATAGGGTCCAAATACACAAATAAATCTGTCAAAGACTAATAAAAGTGGGTTTAGCAAAATATGACCCCTTTAAAGTATGGTTTATGTCTAGGTTTCATGCACTATTACGGGTACATTTAATCATGGCCGACTTCTTCAATCCCCATGAAGAATTTTGCAAAGAAAAACAGGACACTAAAATATTCCTCTCTCCACTCCCTTCAGAGTCTATTACATTATGTCTATTATGTTACATCCCATCATCTATGTACGAAACATCAGGCCCGATGTTGCCTTATAAATAAAAATCGCCGCAATCCATACTGTGTCACATACTGGTACCACACTTGGTTCTCTACACATTTAAAGTCTCTCAGTATCAGTATCAGACTGATGCATCTCTACAAAAAACCTCACAGCTCAATAGAGAAACAAACAGCTGCAGGATTTTAGGGTTTATTTTAGCAACAGGAAGCCTAAACTGAGGACATGGTATATTGATTTCATGCAGGTCTGAGTGCAGGACTGAAGACACTCTACTTGCACACAGGAACAGATACACACCAGCACAGGACGATGCACACATTCATAGTAGCATGCATCCACAACAATAAACAGATGATGAATAAAACATCCAACGCATGCGAAGCTACGTTGTGAAACAGTGATATAGTCGGTGTCAGACAGTTTTCTTATCTTTACCTTCCAACCCCTCTACCCCATTACTGACCCCCTCCCCCTAACCCTGCAGTGGAATGTGAAGTGTTTGGCTCTGTGCAGCTCCGAGGCGTGTCCAAACCTTGTTAACACAGGCCTCTGTTCGCTGTGGATCATGGCCAAGCAGATGCAGCCATTATGCATTACTTCTCTGGATTACCTCCTCCTGCTGGATTTCACTCTCTGTTGCAACATGATCATCAGGTTTTCGAAGAAACATTTGACAATTTCCAGCTCTGAGAGGGGCTGATAATGCTGTTCAGACTGAGGAATTCAGCAGCTTCGGTCTAGCCTGATCACCTCTGTAAAGTTTTTATTAAGCTCCGGAAGACCCACTGAGCTCGCACGCCTTTTTTCAGCTGCGTCCTGTTATCATTCATTTGCACAATGTCATACCTTAGAGCTGCCTGGTATTGATAGGTGCAATGACGGGGGATTGAGTCACTTATATGAGAATGTTTTAAGCCGAGATTCCGAGGGACAGGGAATAAAGGTACACTTGAGAATAGAAGCACTACGTTTCACAATAGTGTATCACTTCTCAAAAACACAGTAGCAACTTTTAATCAAAACTGCAAGCATCGATATCCCACCACCCACTACCCATGTGGAGCAGTTGTGTTCAGATCAGGGCTGTAATTCTGTAAGAAAAAATTTTGGGCAGATTGGATAAAGTACATCCGAGTTATAATTACTTCACATTTTATGATGAAACCTCAAAATTCATTGTGTTTCCATGGCAACAGCCTCAATACTGACATCTTGATTGGTTAGGGACAGATCGCTCATTAAACATGTCAAATTTGAAGTGCTAAGACAAAGTAAATCTGACTTATAGCAATTTCCCCTTTCATGCTAATCCATCCATAAATCATAGCAACAACTTTCAGGTTTTATAGAGCATTTAATATATTTTGATCACCAGTGTCTATAGACACTACTGACAAACTTTGAAGCTTATCGAGTCAAACACACTGGAGACATTTTTATTAAAACAGAAGTAAATTGCAAAAATGAGCATAAAATGGTCACATGACCTATGCAGTTTATTGTAGTTGTACTAAATTTTGTACATGTATGTGAAAGTTAGCATTAGCATCTCTCAGGTGATGGTGGGAATTTGAGACCTATTGAGATCTAATAGGTCTAGATATTAGTAGTAGACTAGTAAATATTAGGCATAATGTCAGCAAATTCAATACGTACTGAGATTTGTTCATTAGTGTTCCCTTTTTAGGTTGAATATATAAGAATTGCACATGCCTTTCGAGCTTAAGGTAAGTTTGTACTGGAGACTAGCTTGTTCTCAGAGACTCTCATTTGTCGACATCTCCATTTCAAAGCTGACTGTCTTTATTGTTCCCATCCGTGACAAAACTTAGCTGTTTTTGAAGTTCAGCTGGACTGGTTTTGTTCTTAAAAACATTTCATCTCTCAGCCAAGAGACTCATCATTTCTAATGAAGTCTCTTGGATCAGAACTGGTGCAGTCCCCTGGCTGAGAGACGAAACGTTTTCCAAAACAAAACCAGTCCGATTGAACTTCAAAAACAAAGATGAATGATGGCCTGGACAAGAGAACTTACACAGACATCCATGATAATCGTCACTGTATGCATCAACAATAAATCAATTAGATGGCTTCTTTAGTTGCATTCTGTCACTTCTTTGTTACAGCCACCACGGTGACGTGCCCTAGACACTTTCCTTAAATTTGACATAAAACTAAAATACACAGCATTGTTCATAATATAACATATATTATAAGTATCATATAGGCATATTCTTACAATGCACAGTCCTTATGTCTGTAGAGAAAAGAGAGAGAAATTCAAGCATGTCAGACAAGGATTTTAAAATTTTTTCAATGACTTGATCAAATGTTGCCAATTTTTCCTCAGAGAGAGAGACCGAAGTCAACAAGCTGTTTTAACGCTATAACGCCAACCATATCATATTTGATACATGAGTTTTGAAGTCCTCTACATGATCAGTGTGATCTTTTTTTCGTGAAAAACCTGATGTATACAATTAGATACATGCAATACACAAATAATCCACCAGGGGGAGGAATTCATTCACCAGAGGCCCTTCCAGTGAAACTACAAGATCGTCATAAATGAGGAAGGAGGAAGAACTTTGCTAATTTGAAAAGGAATTAACAATTTGTTAGACATGTTTGTGTTATATTATGTTTTTGTTTGTTCAAAAATAATATTTGAGCATTGAGATCCAATGTATCAAATAAGATACAAAATTGAAACTCAAACATGGAAATTTACATTTGAAAAAAAAAAATGTGGTTGCTCAGAAGGACCTATGAAGGCTCCAGTTTCAAAGAACTGGAATTTTCTACCAGTGATTTAATAGTTCAGGCTTTACAGGGTTAAGGCTTTTTAGGAAGCCGCAGCAGAGTCTGGCATTGACCTCCAAACAGTTGGGAATTCTGGACTTTGATTGAAAACGGCATTGAAAATTAACTTAAACAAAAATATTCCTACTTCAAGATGTGATTTAACTGCTCAAACATATTAGAATTTAATTCTATGACTTAAGATAAAATTTCTGTGATTTTTTTCCAGGTTTTTTGACACCGTGGGAACCCTGTCTAAGAAACAGGTTTGGCCATAGGATTATCAAAGTATTTCAGAGTAATTATGTTACCGCAACTTGGCAAACAGAAGCACCAGATGGTTGTGGAGCATTACAGTCATATTCACCTAATCTCAGGTTAATTATTAAACATATGGAAAGGTTTTTACTGCATGTCCCCGTCTTGCAGGTTGTTCATTTATTCGTTTCAAACCACTAGTGCTTGATCCCAGTGTGAATATGAGTTTCAGAAGTAGCCTGGGGCAAACATCACATCACACCGCTCTGCTGCAAAACTCCCTAATGCACATGCTCAGTTTGTTCACATAACTATTAGTCAGCAAAATTCAGAAAGGGGAAAGGAAGTGAAGCGTCTCAAACAATAAAATGCATCTCATAAAGAGGTTGAATGTAACCAGTCGCTGCAGGGAAACGAGCCAAGAGAAGTGAAGGCTGCTGAAGTAGGAAGAGAGGAGGAGACGGATAGAGGAAGTGAAGGAAGGATCTGATTCTGGATCTGTTCAGTCTGTCAGGCCTTTGAAAAAGTTCAGTGAATTTACCAGACTGAAAGCCACAACGGTATAGTCGTAGCTGCAGTCAAAAGACAGAAAACAGAAGCAGAGTGGACAAACCCCCTGGAGAGGAGACCTTACTCAGCACAATGTCAAAAATATATTTTCTTTTTTTACTTTCACACACGACAAAGAACATGCATAATGATCAGGTGGACTTGTCCAGCTGGTTATATACTGAAAAAATACATAGATTCATTCACAGCATATTAAATGCTTATTGTATATATAGTATGAAAAGACAACTGTAGTACTCAGCGCTAATGCTAATGCTAGGTGTTGTATGTATTAAGATGTGTAAAATGCATTAATTTTCCTACAGGTATAAAAACTGAGTTACTCATTACACAGCCAAGAACATGCATAATGATTAGGTAAAGTTGTCCAGCTGCTTATATACTTAATAAATATATTGATTCATCAGTATATTAAATGGCCACTGTACATACAGTATGAAAAGACACCTGTAGTGCTAAATGCTAATGCTAGGTGTTGTGTGTATTAGGATGTGTAAAATGCATTAACTTCCCCTACAGGGATAAAAACTGACTTACTCATTACACGACAAAGAACATAGTGATCGGGTGGAGTTGTCCAGCTGGTTATATACTGAATAAATACATAGATTAATTGACAGTATATTAAACGACCATTGTATATACAGTATGAAAAGACAACTGTAGTGCTATATGCTAATGCTAGGTGTTGTGTGTATTAGGATGTGTAAAATGCTTTAATTTCCCTACAGGTATGAAAACAGAGTTGCTCATTATACAACCAAGAACATGCATAATGATCAGGTGGACTTGTCCAGCTGGTTATATACTTAATAAATACATTGATTCATTCACAGTATATTAAATGGCCATTGTATATACAGAATGAAAAGACAGTGCTAATGCTAATGCTAGGTGTTGTGTGTCTTAGAATGCATTCCCTACAGAGATAACAACTAAGTTACTCATTAAATGACAAAAAACATGCATAATGATCAGGTGGAGTTGTCCAGCTGGTTATATACTAAATACATATATAGATTCATTAACAGTATATTAAATGGTTATTGTATATACAGTATGCAAAGACAACTGTAGTGCTAACTGTTAGCTAATGCTAATGCTAGGTGTTATGTGTATTAGGATGTGTAAAATGCATACACCTAATTTCCCTACGGGGATAAAACCTGATTAAAAATTCATTAATCTTTAACTTAAATGTAAATATAGGCTTAATATTTTTGCCTCAATGAGACATTCACAGAGTCTTCAGGGTTGGTAACATATAATATTATCATCTCTTAATACTTTAATTCATGCAACACTTAGCTACATGATGGAACATCTGTGAGACAGATGTGCCATGGTTTTTATTTTTTTCTTGTCTATTTTTGTCTACACATACTCAAGAGAAAACATGATTCAAGGGGAGCTTTTTTTTAAATTTTTTGCTGAATTGATATGCCATATGTGTGCAATAATCAACAAACAACAACAAAAAGGAGAAGCTCTAGGGGATCAATTAGGGATATGCATGAATAATCGATTAGTCAAAATGGTAAGTATAGTTTTTTTTAAGAATTATTTCTATTTGGGTGGTGAAAAGATTCATTTTTCATTTCATAGACACACAGGACTAATGTACCGTATATAACAGTAATTTTTTTTTTTTTTTACCTATGCTAAGACTGAGTAAGTGCATTTCAAAGAAATTTTATTGGTGTTCTTATGGTTTGGCCTGTTTTTTATTATTATTATTTTAGTTTAGGTCTAATGTACTGTATGTGTCAGCAGTAACATCATAACACATCAACTGGACCTGGCATGGTTGTATGACTTCAAAAACTAAAAAAAAAAAAATATCAAAAACTAAAATGCCCATTCCTAGTGTCTACATGCACGACTTGTTTAGAAAAAAACACTAAATTAATGTAGAAACACTGGTTGGTAGTGACTGGAGAAACAAAGTGAAGATTACAAATACTTATTAAAAAGCAAAAAACAACACTATTTAAATTAATTCTATATTTTGGCCAACATCTACAGGACATGTACAGAGTGGGGTTGTCACATGTAAAATGTCTAACTTTTATTTAACCTTAAAAAAAGACACATTGAGATTAAAAATCTTGTTTGCAAGAGTGTCCCGACCACACAACTGTAACAGAATGAAAGAAAAGAGACATTTGAACCATATATCTACACTAAAACTCACATAAACCCCCCAATAATTTAAAAGGTTCTAAAAAGTTCAATCTACATTCATCTTTAAAAGCATCTCAGAACAAAACCCAATTTAATCAGTTAGAAAAACATCTACATTTATCCTTTTCCCATTCATTTAAAATGACTGAATGTTTTTAAGGCGACAGGCAGTCTGTGCAGAAAATGATGGTGAACTTTCATTTTGGAATTATGTTGCATATTCATTTTTTTTGGACGTACCATAAAACTGTCAAACTTTATTTTTTTTCCACTGAATTTATGTAATTTGGATAAGCCATCATTTAGAGAGTGAAGTAGGCTTTGGATACAGCCATCTGCTCAGACTGAAAAAATACATGTTAATCAGTTATGCAGAACATTAGGTCAATAAGTTTCCTTCACTCATCCTCTCCTTTAGTATTATTTTTTAAAAGTTTTATCATTTCCCTGTCGTTTAGTTTGTCAGGATGCAAGTGACAGTAAACAACTTAAACCTCTGCAAACCAAAGTAGGATCATTTTCTTCTGACTACTTTAACTTTAACAACGGCAATCTCTCCGGCGCTGCATTTTGCACTTTACAGCATTCAAATCACTGTAACTCCTGAATTGTTTGCGCTTTCCACAAAATTCAAATGGAATCAGTGAGCTGAAGTCTGGAGCTTTCCGACACGTAACACTTTACGACAGAAAAGTGTGACTATTATTCCAACCAAGCAAAAAAAAAAAAAATGCCTGGAAATAACAAAAAATATGATGCCATAAATTGGATACTGAATGTTCAAGACCAAAAAGTATGTTTGAACAGATGTAAAATAGTTGAAAGTTTATTTTTGCATCTCAAAAACTTTTGTTATGGACATTTACAGTTGTTTCTGATAATAAATATGCTAAAAACTTCAAGTCTGTTTTTTCTTTCTTACTAAAACACACCATTTTAAGCAATTATTATTTATAATAATGATAATTAATGGCCAGATATTGAAAATTAAGTTCTTCCTGAAAATAAAGATGCAAAAGAATTGGCAAAAAAACATTTTCTGACACTATTATTGTAAAAAGAACATGAAGGCTGAATCCCAATTCACCCCTTGGCCCCTCCCCCTTAACCCTACTCCTCGGTTTTGCACGTAAACGTGAAAGGGTAGTGTTGCCCCAGTTCTCAATTAGTCGGAGGGGAAGGGCTAAGGCGGAGGACTGTATAGCCCTTGAAACAGAGATTTTCCAGGACCACACTACAAATGGAGGGGTAGGAGAAATTTCCCATAATTCTGTTGGAATCATCGGCGAGATGGAGGTAAACACAGGCAAAAAGTGCAGCAATGTGAGGAAAGAAACGCACAAATGTACGTATTTTCTTCGTAAATAACTTAATCATTTGATCAACCGTTTAATGCCGTTTCAATGTGTTATAGATCGCATTTCTGTGGTTTCTAGTCGATAGATGTAAAAAGATGACCAAAGCCCACGGAACAGAGACAGTTATAGCTGCTGATGGCAAGGGGAATACTTTGGGAAACAAAGTTTTTGCATCTGTTAATAGTGGCATCGATGACTGCTGATGACGGAACAGGTTGCAAAGGATTGTCCCATTTCATAGAGGAATGTTTCAACCCCTACCTCTTGCAGCTCCGTTTCAAGGGGTAATGCCAAGTGCAAGGGCCAAGGGGGAGGGCTAAGGGGTGAATTGGGATTGGGCCATAAGCTTGACAAAAAAAAGTGATTTGACTTATATTGTTATACATATCGATATCGTCTGATATGTAAAATAATTATTGTGACATGATTTTTTTCCTATCGTCCAGCCCTACATTCAGGTAAACAGAGGTGTACACACTGATAATCTTCTGCACACTCTGACTTTTTACAAGTCTGGAAAAGTGTAGACAGCCCAATTTAGGAGCTGAGATGAAAAAAAGCCAGAGCTCGGTGGTATGTGCCCAGGTTGTAGTTAGTTTGCTAATCACCCGTTCTTTGTGCAGCCCACAGAGGTACATAACACCAGACAACTAGACTGGATTGGAGCCGTCTAATGAAGCCAACCTCTGTTTTCTCTCCTTTTCTGCCTTGCATGGTTTTCCTTTCACATTCCTCCGTCCTCCTCTACACTCTCATCGGTGGTGGGTCCGTCTTCATTCTGGTTAATTTGCGTCTGTGTCGGTAACTGAGCAACCTCAACTATTTATTCAGACCCAGGTAGCTGTAATTGACTTTCACATAAATCCAGAAATTTGCAAACACATTTCTACACTCTGGAGCTGAACATTTAGAAATGGCAACAAAAAGGAGCAAAACATACACAGCTTTAGCCAATGTGTTCACAGCTTTACATCCTTATACTAATATAATCATCCTGTACAAATACTAGGAGTGTGTTTTTCTGTTATTAGCCGACTAAAGGATATTTGAAGTGGTATAATAATGATACTTTCTTACAGTGTACACACTTAGAACCAACACCACCTGCAAATCAACGCTATGTATCCACCGACTGTATCACTGACCGAATAAAGTATGAAGTTCATTGTTTACACTAGGGATGGGAATCTTTTACTATCTCACAATTCGATTCGATTCCGATTTTTGGGGCTTTGATTCGATTCAAAATCGATTTTCAATTCAAAACAATTTTCGATTCAAAACGATTTGATTCATAATGATTTCTGCTTCAATCTATAGGTGTGTGAAGGATCCTCATGATTTACTCAAGTCTAGCCACTAATCAGTAACCCTAAGCGCTAATCACACTAGCCACTAATCGCTAACCCTAAATGTAACCCTAGCCACTAACCACACTAGCCATTAATCGCGCTAATCGCTAACCCTAACTGCTAATAGCGCTAGCCACTAATTGCTAACCCTAACTGCTAACTGCGCTAGCTGCTAATTGTGCTAATGTGCATGAGACTGCCAGTGGATTTCTTTTATTTTTTAAAATCGATTTTGGGACATTTTAAAATCAATTCTGAATTGTAGTAAATGAGAATCACGATTTTTATATGAATCGATTTTTTGGCACACCCCTAGTTTACACACATCTGCATTAATGTATCATCAACTTTTCTTCTTTCTTTTGTAGGGGTGTGTATTGGCAAGGATCTGGCGATACGATACAAATCACAATACTATGATCACGATACGATATATCAAGATATATCATGATACTGTTAAAAAGGCAATTTAAAAAAAATAATTATTTCCTTGAAGAACTGAATTACACAAGAAATACGCACAAATACTAAACACATTTTTATTTGATCACAACAGGATCTAATGCTATATCACAAAATGTTCTTGTGTTAAAACTTAAATTATGTTTTACAGACATTACAGTTTAAGATCCTACTCAAATATTCAGATTCTACTAGTTCATAACTAACATCATAAGATTATTTTTGTGCAATCCCAACAAAGGAACTAACATTATTTAATAAACAAGTGTCAAGTAATACAATATAAACAAAAAAGAAAAACAAAAAACAAAAATGAGCCTCCACAATATCTGCATTTGAATAAATACCTACAAATATCGATAAGGTACTTTTTAATATCAATACAGTGCTGTGAAATGAAATATCGCAATATATTGCAGAACTGATATTTTCTTACAGCCCTATTCTTTACTGTGTCCCAGTATAAATATGTTGCATTAAATGGCCTCGACTGCAATGAACAGGAAGGTTAATTTTGTTTTTTTTCTCCCTCATATGGGTTTTCTGTAGGTGCTGAGGGAAAATATTACTGTTATTTTAATTTGTCATGTTTCAGATATTTTTGTTTATTTTGAGCTTGGATGAAATATCTAGTGTCCAAGGGATCAAGGGAAACTAAGCTTTCAATTTCATACCATACCTTATCAAAACTGCTGTTCTTTTTCATTTTTAGTTGTTAAGGAATTAATGTGCAGTTTAGTCAATAACAGCAGGTCTCAAATCATTAATTTGATTTCTTTTGTCAGTGGGCACTAGCTGTTTATTGTTTAAGGGGACCTATTAAACGCTGAGTGAAATGTTGATTTTTTTTTTATATGGACCCTTTAGTACTTGTGTTTTATGACTTGTTCTTTCTACTTTAATTTTGATAACTGTATAGCTTATATGTACGCTGCAATATTTGTTTACATTAACACAAGTCATATCATGCAGATGTAGTCGCTACAACACTGACATCACAACAAAAATGTTTCTATCAGGGTTCCTACACATTTTTCAAGGTCAAATTCAAGCACTTTTCAAGCACTTTTAAGGGTCATTTTCAAATTTTTCCAGCACATTACCTTATCACTAGAATAAAATCCATATCTAAAGGAATACCTATACTTATTTTTCATTTTTTTCCCATTTTTTATCACAATGATGTACATTGTATTATGCTACAAACATCTACAATTATGTTTCATAATAGCAAAAAGTTTAGAAATTAAAGGAGAACATGAAGTTTTATCCCAAAAAAATGGAATCCACTTGGTGTTCTTCACACACACTTACACCGAACAAAAGATTAAGATAAAAATCGACCTAGAGTCAACCTGCGTGCACCCGATTATTTTCTTTTTTGACATAAAGTTTTAGTTTTCAAAATGTATCACCTCTCTGTAAGTAGCTTTGGCTTTTATCTAACCTGTAAGAGTTAATATTAAAAATAAATCAATCAATCACATAACAGGATATAACTGCAAGCACTTCAACTAAAATTCAAGCACTTTTCAGACTTTGAAAACACAACATTGAAATTCAAGTATTTTCATGGATTTCAAGAGCCCGTATGCACCCTGCTCTATATGAGTGTCTTCTTCTACAGTCGCGGAAAAACTTATTAGACTATCCTTGTTTTCTTCAATTTCTTGTTCATTTTAATGCCTGGTACAACTAAAGGTACATTTGTTTGGACAAATATAATAATAACAACAAAAACAGCTCATAAGAGTTTAATTTCAGAGCTGATATCTAGCCATTTTCCATGTTTTCTTGATAATAACCAAAATCCCTTCATTTCTTACATCAATATCTATGGCACTGTACTGACAAAAACAGTGCTTTTAGGCATTCCATGTTTTCTTTTCTGTCTGTTTTACTAGTCACATGATACACACAGGAGTTAGTACTTGATTGCATAACCATTGTTTTTGATGACTTGATAGTCTAATCATTTTTTCTGCGACTGTATTTTATTAAGATGAATTGGAAAACAGATGACAAAAATGCTGGTTAGCTCATGTTCACAGTATATATGATGAAGTGTTTTAGACATATATATTGGGTTTATGTACATTTATACAATAGATTTCACTAGAGAGAACCTGTAAAAATATGTATTATAATGTGCAGACAGTGTAAAACCCATTCTCTCGTTAATTTAATTCCACATTTTGACCTAAGACCATAGCCAACCAACATTTTGGACTTTTTCACTATTAATTTCACTACTTTTATTCTTGAGAAACTCCATTTTTAACTTGAATAAAACAAGTTGCTATTAGCTTTTGTTATTTGGGTTAAATCCTCATTAGACCAAGAGACATGCATTCCCTATCAACTCTTTTCCTGTATTAGAGATAAACCAATGAATCAATGGCATCAATATCTATGGCACTGTACTGCCAAAAACAGTGCTTTTAGGCATTCCATATTTTCATTTCTGTCAGTTTTAGTCACATGATACACACAGGAGTTAGTATTTAATTGCATAACCACTGTTTTTGATGACTTTTGGTGGTCTAATAATTTTTTCCGCAACTATATATCTTTGTAAAATGTCATATCATGCGTTGAAATGACTACAGAATATGTACTTTATGCATCCGCTACTCAACAAGACCATCTTCAGTGGTTTAATCTGATCCTAATCCATGGTTTTAAGATTACACACTGAGAAATAACCCTGGAAAATGTATGGCGGGGGGGTTGTCACAACCCAAGTGCGAGGTCAGAGTTGTGAACGACAGCAGTTGCCATGCCTACGATATGCATGTGCATTACAGACTCATGCAGCCGGCACAGGCAGCCTTGACTCTCCTATTCCTCATTCTTGACTCGACGGCCCCTGCAGTGATGTATGGTGGCCCCAGAGGTCAAAAAGCTCACGGTGTAAGATGCAATCCCTGCCTACACACACTCGCTCCATGGTAAATATTTAATCAGTCCTAGGATCTCAGTACCAAGGCTGCAGAAACGCAACGCACGTGCATGTTCTGAGAATGTTTAAGACAATGGTTCATTAGATCATCATGTTCTGAGCCTCAAAGCGCTGCATGAGACAGCCTTGCGGCCTTCCCACGAGAGCCGATGTCTGAAATGCTGACTTATTCTGCCACTTCCTCTGTTTTGGCTTCTTGCCGAGTTATTCCTCAGTCACAAATCTCTGAACTGTGCTTGTACGTGTGTCCGACGCTGACTGCAGGGACCGGCCTATTGCTGCAGATCTCCTCCGTTGGATCGCTCCGCCCTCCGTCCCCTTTCCTCTCACACTCTTGACAATTCTCTCACTCAACTGCCCTCCCATCACTCGGTTAGCGAAGCACAAATAGCACTCGCTCAGCACCTAGCAGCCGTAAAAAGCCATTATCTGCATTAAGAGCTACAAAAATGTCAGCGACACCAATGGAAAAGGCATTACCTCTTTGTACTTTCTGCCCTCAGGGTGGTAGGTGTGAGTTCAGACTAGAGTGGGATACACATCAGCACAAATAAGACACACACACACACACACACCTGCATATTGTATACTACATGCTGTGGTTTTCTCTAAAAGATCTAGAAAATATTAGATATAATAAAGCAGTGGTTCCCAACCTTTTTTGGCTCGTGACTAGGGATGCACCAATACCACTTTTTTCCAGACCAAGTACAAGTGCGAGTACTTTCATTTGAGTACTTGCTGATACCGAGTACTGAGTACTTAATAATCCCATTCCAGTTCTTAGGTCCTTTTGTAAATGTGCTTTATTGTCATTGTCATTAGTCTGACTGGAACAAAGTGCTGCTACTGATATTTAATGTGTTGGAATGAGCATTTCTCAATTAATCCACCAGGGGGCGCCGCTCTGAATTAACCATACTGGACAAATACCACGAAGAAAAGTAAAGTTTTTTCAGACGAAGAAAGTCAGTAATAACTAACATGGAGACGACAGAGGCAACACTAATATTGCAGTGTTTTCTCTGGTAAGGTTTAAAAGCGAAGCTTCAGCAGGTAGAGAAAAGAGAAATGAGCAGTAAGTGTCATTTTCACTTCCACTGGTGGCAGTCTGCACCACTCCGTACCCCCAGCCCAGCCCTGGGTGTTGTTATAAATTTGTCAGTAGTTTTTCTCTATCTCACACAGTCGCTCTTTGAACAGATCCTCTACCTCCACGGTTCCCGCTGGTATTCTCTGTCTGGGTACACATCCGCCACCACCTGGAAAACGGACGGAATGTACGCAGAGGACAGGCAGAACGCTCCGTCTGTATCTGTCTGTGTCTTTAACGTTACTTGCAGTCAGCGTTACTTTTATCAACGTCATTTATATTGACAAATCTTCACTCTCCCCACACATTATTCCACTGCTGCGTACCTGCTGCACTGAATTGTGAATGTCACACGGCCATAAGTGGTATAGTGCATTTGTATCAGATTACTTTTACGAGTACAAATACGAGTACACACTGAGTATTGGAGCCGATGCCCAATACTGGTATTGGATCGGTGCATCCCTACTATTGGACTGTCTTCTCTCTGTAGCACTTTGAGATTCTTCTGAATGAAAAATGCTTTATAAATGCAATTTACTATTATTATTATTATTATTATTATTCACCTACACGTACAACATAAGTGGATCGGATCGGTGCATCCCTACTCATGACCCCATTTTAACATCACAAATTTCTGGCGACCCCAGAACTGAAACTTTTTTTTGCTAAAATTGATTAGTTCTTTTTGTGAGGTCTGGTGAACTTACCAAACTGGTGGATTAGACAGAGGGGTTTCGTTGCATACTCTCCGCATTCACCAGACCTCACACCACTAGATTATTTTTTTTATGGGGATACCAAAAAGACAAAGTCTACGCTATGAGACCTGCAACAGTCGCTGAATTGAGAGCAGCCACTGAACGTGAATGTACACAAATACCAAGGGAATTGTTTGGTGATGTGTGTGATTCCATTGCTTGGCGTTATCAGCAGTGTCTGGACCAGAACGGACGTCAGTTTGAGAACAAGCGGTGACAAAACAATAAAATGTTGTTTGGAAAAATCTCTTACATTTTGAAAATTAAATGAATTTTAATAAACATCTACTTTACAATTATTTAAAGAGTGTATACATTTTTTGGGACACCCTGTACTGATCTGGATCTGAATCTTAGGGGGACCTGTATTTTCAAGAAATCAAAGACAAGGACCGACACAAAAGGCAAATGCATATCTGTAATTGAAGTTAAATTATGGAATAACCTCGATAAAGAATTAAAAATATGCATATCAGTCACCACATTTAAAAGGATGTTTAAAACTGAGGTATTCAATAAATATAAAATATCAGGATAAACTAAGCCAATTATCACTAGTCGCTTTTCCCTTGACCTTCAAATTGTGCAAATATAACTTGCGCATAAAAATTTACCAAATGGAAAAACGACAATTTTGCCAAAAGTCTCCTTTTTCAATTAAAAGTTTTTTGCGCTGGCAAGAGGTGGTTTTTCAGGCGTAGTGCAAATGATATAATCACACAAAACTGCAATGGAAAGACCTTTTTTCACAACTAGAGTCAGGTGTGTTAAAAAAAAACGGATGTTGATGGATGTTACAACAAGCGAAGAAGAAGAAGAAACATGTCGCGGTATGTGTGGAGACAACCAATCATTTTTTAATTTAGTACGAGATAGAGGGGAAATATATAATAATAATTAATATATCTGTAAATCAACACCATATTTACGTTCATCATCTGTTTATAGAATGACTTCTCTGGTCATCTCACGAAATTAAATAACCAAATCATCGCATTTGTGATTTAATGGAAAAACCAACATTATGCACTTCTGTTTTTTCTACATTTAGTAAATATCGCTGAAGTTTTGCGCAGATGTCCAATGGAAAAGCGACTATTATGAATCTAAGATTTTGCTTAGATTATATTATTTGTTTCTCTATATTATTGTTTAAAACTGTGCCAGCTTGATATCTTGTTTTGTTTCTGCAACATTCCTTCTTGTAAATATCGTAGGCATAAATAATCTGTTGCTTCTGCCTACACCTTTTCGCCCATGTTTAATACACAAATCCGAACTGTATGTATGTATATACACTGCAAACAAAAAGTTAAGGATATTTACCTCCGCCAAGGAGGTTATGTTTTTGCCGGCGTTGGTTTGTCTGTTTGTCTGTCTGTGTGCAAGATAACTCAAAAAGTTCTGGACGGATTTGGATGAAAATTTCAGGAAATGTTGATACTGGCACAAGGAACAAATGATAAAATTTTGGTGGTGATCGGGGGAGGGGACGGACTGATCTGCCTTGGCGGAAGTCTGCGCTCTCCGAGTGCTTTTCCAGTTCTTTTTTTTTGTCTTTTTTTGGTCATTTTTGCCATTTGTAAACAAAACTATGTCTGGCCATTAAAAAATGTGTTTCAATTCAATTCACACACAAAAGAGTAAAAAGTGCTGTGCAAGAATCCCAACTGAAAAAAAAAAACAAAATTTAAAATATCCTTAAGTTTTTTGTTTGTAGTGTATCATGTTTTGTTAAATGGATGATTAAATTACTTACTTACTTACTTAATGAATTGTAAATGAAACTGTAGTTGAATTTTGGGTCAGTAAGCAGGAGCTTTTCTGTTTTTTTTCTTTGTTTGTTTGTTTTTTTTTACACAAATCACCAACATAACCTTGTCCAGCAGGAGGTAAAAATGTCACCTTGATCCCGACATCAGACATCACTACATCCAACCACATTATTTCTCACAACTGTCTGATTTCAGCGTTTATATGCATGTGGTCGCCCGCAGAGGCTCTTTTCTCTAATCGTCATCTTTTACCATTATTTAGGCTGTAATGAACAACACCACAATGGCTCCAACAGCTGCCTTGTGCTCCCCCTTTTATGTCTGGAACAATTACACAACCTATAGTCTCAGAATGGGTCCCGCATTTACCCGAACATGAAAAATCATGACTTATCCAATTATGACCCTGTTTCCTTTCACCGAGCTGCTTGTCACTTTGATGTGAAACCATGACAACCATTTTTTTTTTTCCAAGCCTCAAGGCACGCTCCTGCTTCTTCTAGTCAGGCGATAATTTAATGTTGTACTGAAAGATAAAAAGGTAATAAAAAGAAAAAGCTTTACTCGGTCAAAACCTGCAGTAAAATACAGGTCTGAAAGGCTTTAACTGAGCTCAAGGTAATTCAGCAGTTTCATGAAGCCGTGATAAGATTTATGAAATACTATTAAGCAAAGTATAAAATCATTTGCATCATAAGTGGGTCTAAAAACCTATGGAACATTTTAATTGCAGCATTTAAGGGTTTCAGCAGACCAACCATGAAATCAAGAATGAATGACTAATGACTCTAGTCAACAATAAAAGACATGTTTACAACACACAGCATGATTTCATTTAGAGTAAGTTATTGAAGTTAATGTAAAACACAGTTAAAAACAGCCTTGCATTAAGTCTGTATTTATGCAAACAAAGTATATGAACATGAGGAACAGATAAAGGGGGATTTTGTAGTTTGGATCCTGGGATTGAGAGAAAAATACTTTAACACCGATTCTGCTGATTTACTTTTTTTTTTTTTGAAATGATTTGCCTCAGATTAACCCATAAAGACCCAAACATCCATCAGCGACTGAAACCATCTACTGATCTAAACTGTTTAATACCTGTTAATCCACTAATCCTATCAATGCATGTAAATAATTAGTGTAAAATACAGTCTGTATTTATGCAAACAAAGTATATGAACATGAGGAACACATAAAGTACAATTTTGTAGCTTGGACCCAAGGATTGAGAGTAAAATACTTTAACAACACCGATTCCACTAGTCTACACCTTTTTTATTTTAATTATTTGCCTCAGATTAACCCATAAAGACCCAAGCATCCATCATCGACCAAAACCATCTACTGATCTAAACAGTTTAATATCTGTTGATCCACTAATCCTATCAATATATGTATATAATTGGTGTAAAATGCATTTTAAAAATGCATAGTTACCATGGAAACACCGTCATCTTCTTAAACATTGATTCACAAGTAAGACCCATGGAGTTGGATCAATGACAGTGGATGGAAATGCTTGGTTTATGTTCAGTTAATGATCTATTTGACTGAAAAAGTTACTTTTTCTGCAGTTTTCTCTGTTCTTGATATACAGGGTGGGGAAGCAAAATTTACAATATTTTGAGGCAGGGATTGAAAGACAGTGTATGATCAATTAGTTTATTGAAAGTCATGAGAATTTATTTGCCACAAGAAAATTTACATCATAGAAAATGTTTTTATTCTATGTGTCCTCCTTCTTTCTCAATAACTGCCTTCACACGCTTCCTGAAACTTGCGCAAGTGTTCCTCAAATATTGGGGTGACAACTTCTCCCATTCTTCTTTAATAGTATCTTCCAGACTTTCTCGTAATAGTTTTGCTCATAGTCATTCTCTTCTTTACATTATAAACAGGCTTTATGGACACTCCAACTATTTTTGAAATCTCCTTTGGTGTGACGAGTGCATTCAGCAAATCACACACTCTGACGTTTGCTTTCCTGATTACTCATATGGGCAAAAGTTTCTGAAAAGGTATGGATAATAGTGTTAGGTATGATTATGACATCAATATATGTTTGGTTTCAAAACAATTGACGTAGTGCCTGCTGAGAAAAAACAACTAAATGTTCATTGTAAATTTTGCTTCCCCACCCTGTAATAACCCTCAACTTTAATCTGAGCTTTTATGAACATCTTCATCATCAGTAAATTAAATACAGAAAAGTACCTGATTTATACTAATAAAATGCAAAAATACAGAGGATAATATATAATAAATGGTGATAAATCTCTTAAGAAAGGTTAGATATCGGAAAAATTTCATTTGGTAAATGACACAAAAGCAGCGCTGGGTCTTTATGGGTTAAAGGTGCTGACTTTGACATACAGATGTGGAAAAAATTATTAGACCACCCCTTGTTTTCTTCCATTTCTTGTTCATTTTAATGCCTGGTACAACTAAAGGTACACTTGTTTGAACAAATATAATGATAACAACAAAAACAGCTCATAACAGTTTCATTTCAGAGCTGATATCTATCCATTTTCCATGTTTTCTTGATAATAACCAAAATCACTTCAGTTCTTACATCAATATCTATGGCATTGTACTGACAAAAACAGTGCTTTTAGGCATTCCATGTTTTCTTTTCCGTCTGTTTTAGTCACATGATACACACAGGAGTTAGTACTTGATTGCATAACTATTGTTTGTGATGACTTTTGATGGTCTAATAATTTTTTCCGTGACTGTATTTTAATAAGATGAATTGGAAAACAGATGACAAAAGTGCTGGTTAGCTGAAGTTTCAAGTATATGATGAAGTATTTTTACACATATATTGACTTTATGTACATTTATACAATAGATTTCACTAGAGAGAACCTGTAAAAATATGTATTATAATGTGCAGACAGTGTAAAACTCATTCTCTCATTAATTTTATTCCACATTTTGACCTAAGACCATAGCCAACCAACATTTTTACTTTTTTACTATTAATTTGACAGCTTTTATTCTTGAGAAACTCCATTTTAAGTTGAATAAAACAAGCTGCTATATGTTTTTAGCTTTTGTTATTTGGGTTAAATCCTCATTAGACCAAGAGACATGCGTTACCTTCCAACTCTTTTCCTGTATTAGAGATAAACCAATGAATCAGCATTGATCGCACATTTTACCAACTGGTCTAATAGTTAATAACTGGCATGAATTAGTCTGAGGGAAAATGAAAACAACTAGATTCACATAGAACTTCAACTATTACTTTGATAGTGTCAGATTTGTTGATTTAGCCATTTATTTATTCAGATATTTATTATTTTTACTGTATAGTTTAACATTTTCTAATGCATTAAAAAATGTGAAGACATGGTTTTTTTCCTGTTTTAAACTCACATTATTATATGAACCTTAAAAAGCCCCTCACAGTCGACCTCTGATGCAGAATGTCCATTAGCAAAGCAGGTGTCGACAGCTGTCTGAGGGAATTATCTCCTAAAAGCCTGTGTATATTTAAGGGTCAGGCAAGGCTGCACAATGTATAGATTCAGCATCACTGCATTGTCCTATCACTGGGCGTGCAATGTCAAGTAAGGCGACATATTTAGAACACATGCTAAAGAAAAACACGCATAGTTTTCACTTTCCAGCAGATCTATGCCTGATAGAATCTGATTTACTCGGTTTTAAGAGTTTGTTGCTAAGTGACTCATTAATCACAATTACCTTAACAACAAACAAAAGTAGGATCTGCTCTTGCTTGTCATCAACCACAACCTGAAAATCAGTGAGAGGAGAAAAAAAATGGAAAAGGGAGAAGTGAAACTCAGAAGTAAAGTCATATCTTTTACTTTTACGTTTGGTGCACTGAATCCAACTCTATGCATTTAAAAAAGACCTGAAACAATGAATACTACACTGTGGGTAATTTTCTGTGTACCTTTGGTAATATATGGCACTGCAAAAAAAAACGTGTTATTCACTTGTATCTAATAGAAAACCTGGTCTGCTCAGTCTTGTCACATTAACTATGATCATATTTAATGCAGTATCACTGTAATATTATGACTATGTATGACCTACAGCTCTCTCAATAACCATGTGTTTACTTTAGAGACTCCTATATGAGGATAATTTTGTGTCTTTATTACCTCTGCCAAGGAGGTTATGTTTTTGCCGGTGTCTGTCTGTCTGTCTGTCTGTCTGTCTGTCTGTCTGTCTGTCTGTCTGTCTGTCTGTCTGTCTGTCTGTCTGTCTGTCTGTCTGTCTGTCTGTCTGTCTGTCTGTCTGTCTGTCTGTCTGTCTGTCTGTCGGTTTGTCCGTGTACAAGATATCTCAAAAAGTTATGGACAAATTTGGATGAAAATTTCAGGAAATGTTTATACTGGCACAAGGAACAAATGATTAAATTTTGGTGGTGATCGGGGTGGGGCACTGATCTGCCTTGGTGGAGGTCTACGTACACTCTCTGAGTACTTTTCTACTTAAGCAAGCAAAGGGAATAAAAGGCAAACAAAAAAATCAAGATTTGAAAACAAAAATTTTAAGCTTAACAAAATCGATTGTGTTCTCATTTTCTTTCATTTCAAATCTGAAACTTATGTTTGCAGGCCAAAGTGTTTTGTCCTTTTAAAGGTTTTGTTTGAAAGTCCAAAGGTTTTGCACCTCTAAATCTTTTGCAAATCAAAAAGTTTTGCTTGCAAGTTCAAGTAGTACTTACCTCCAGGTCAAAATCGTTTGCAAGTAGAAAAGTTTTGCATGTCAAAATCTTTTGCTAAATTTCGCTAAGTTCAACTAAATGTGATGGGCGGGATCTACACGAGCAGAAGGGGTGAATTTCTATTGGTAGCTTGCTTCGGTTTGACAGTGTGCCTGGTCCTCCCGCCCACTTGAACACGGTGGGAACCGGGGCGACTCCCCACCACATCCCACCAGACTATTGCCGCGTTTCCACTACATGGAACCGACTCAGCTCGACTCGACACTAGTACCAGGTCCTATTCCTGTAGACCGTTTCCATTACAGGATACTACAGACTGTACGGTACCTGGACGTCATAGCGATGTGGCGCGTTACTTCCATGTCATCTGCTCAGAGAGTTGCTGATAAACTTGTTCGTTGCGTGTTGTCTCGTCAAGCTCATGCTGAATTTTTACATCGGCCAACAAAGACTACTCTCCTCCAACCGTGGTGTAGTTTTGTGGGCTGTCATTGTGTGGATTAACCTACCGCTATCTTTACTGTCAACTTCTCCATCGGTTTTTTTTGTAAAATGGCGGGTCACAGAGACGACTCTCTGACCAATCAGTGGTCTGCAGTGTTTACACGTCACGTTTTAGTATCTGGTCCCCAGTCTTGGAACCTCGACGGAGGTGATACCAAAAAAAATAGTACCGGGTACCAGATTCAAGGTCCTTTTTTTGTAATGGAAATGCAAAAAGGCCAAGTCGAGTCGAGCTGGTACCACGTAGTAGAAACGTGGCATATGAGCCAGGGTTCTGCCCGACTGTGCACCGGAGCCATATAAGACTTAAGGTACCAAGAAAATAAACCATAGTAATGTCATCAGGAGTCTCAGGTACACTTCAAGCAGCATAATTCACACATTAATTTTCAAACTACTTTTTATTTTTTACTTTCTATGAAGACGCACTCCCATATAAAATCATCCAGTGAAAATCCCTGTATTTTTTCTTATTGCGAAAAAAAATAAATGCAATGTCAGGGTTTTTCTAATATCTAAGATTTACGATCAGACCAACTATGAGCTGAAGACACTTTTAGGCATTCTTTATTTCAAACACTGTTGTCAACTCTTCCAGGAACGAACTAACTTTGATTCTCACCCAGATGTACAACATGCATTAGGGTTCACACCCAGTGGTCCAATAGTTGTTCCCTTGGATAACAAGTACTGAAATGTATACCTTTGTTTTGGCCTCATCTGTCTCAGCGCTAGAAACTCACTGGTGGTTCTCCGACTGCGTTAGTCCACACTCAATGTGCGAATTCATTATAGTAGGAGAAAAAAAATCAATTAGACATTCTCATTAACCAAGGCACAGAGAGTGAGGTCTACAACACAGCTGTTTTACCTGCAACAGCAAACCATATATCACTGAGGCATCCAAACTACCCATAAACCATCACCAGAAACACTTCCACTGTCAGACTGCAGCTCTTGACTACTGGAAACTCCAGATTTCATTTCTTTTGTTTAACCTTTCTGAACTACTCTTCCTGCCAAATGTTCCAGAAGAAACGTTAATGTGATTTGCTGCTTGAAAAAGACAGATTTCCCCACTTGTATAGGAGCACATTATTGCGAGGTTCGCTTATTGTCAGGTGGTAAATTGCTTGGAAATATTATTCCCCTGTGACGAGACAGATCAGTTGAGTATTCTCTCAAGAGACTGTGCTCTGCTTTCTAATCATCCCATCAATACACCTCAGAAGATCCCATTTATCGTCAACCGCTTCTGTGTTTGCACGTTTTCTTTCGTAGCACCGAAACTTCACAGGATGTGAGTTGTTAGATTGTCTTATAGGAGCATGGGAAATGACCTCTAATCGCAAAAAAAAAAAAAAAAAAAAAAATCTCAAGTGACAAAATGTATCAAGACATTGAGATTATTAAGTAATGTCAGAGTTTTTTTAAGCTTTTATGCTGGATTAAACCAAACTCTAGCACATTAAATTACATTAGATTACAATTCATACAAGTTCATATCAAGCTGAGAAATGAAGCTTATGTAGAAATGCAAAAATATCTGTTGTTCCGGTTAAGAGGTCTCAAACTGTGCGATTTTGTACTTGATTATAACACATAGGGTGTTAGAATAGTTTAGCTTCATTAGGAGTAATTCTGGATTTCAAACTAAGTGCCTTCTGGTCATATGTCTGTGTTACTCTTAACGATGCATTTAATACTCAAGTGAAGCCGCCTGCAGAAACAGCCATTTTTGGTGTTCTAAATAATGAGCTCTTATTGGCCACAGACAGGATGAATGTCTTTGCCTTTGCCTACGTTACAGCCTGTAGGAGAATACGAGGGCCGTTCAATAAGTTCATGGCCTCACCCAGAACAGAACAACACAGACTGATAATTTATATTTTATTTTTCAACATAATCTCCATTTACAGCAATGCACTTGGTCCATCGATGTTCAAGCATCACTATCCCATCACGAAAGAATGTAACATCCTGTATTATAACAACCAGTATTTCTGGGTGAGGCCATGAACTTATTGAACAGCCCTCGTAGCTCTAGAGTGGAAATCTCCTGACCCACCAAAAGCATCGGTTTGACTTAGCGATTTGATGTTTTTCCTAAAATTTTAAAAAATAAAGGATTTCATCAGAGGATCAATTGGAAAGTTCCATAAGTTTTGGGATGCCTTAATTTTGTACTTTCATAGGCCGTAGCATCATCATATACCCTGTAAGCTAGAAATAACGCATGAAAGTGTCCCTTATTTAATTTATTCATATCATGATTTATATCATTGTGTGCCCCCCCCCCCTTTATTTTCTTATTTATTTTGTTTTGTTTTGTTCCATGTTTAGTGGTAGTTTGTATGTAAGTGGGAACAGTGGGAGGGAGGGGATTCGGTTGGCTAAACTAAGAAAAACAATTCAAGACACTGTATCTAAAATGCATCATATATTGTTTTTCCTTTCTTGAATAAAAATAAATAATAATAATAATTCTGGATTTCATTTTGTGGTATGTCAGCTAGCCTGATAATTAGTTTCTAATTACATTATGTAAAAACAACATTACATATATGAAACTGTACATGTTAACATTTATTAGAGAGTTGACATTTAATTGAGTGTAATTCAAAATCATAGCATCTTGTACTTGATTATAACACATAGGCTGTTAGCATAGCTTAGCTTCATTAGGTTTAATTCTGTATTTCATTATGTGGCATGTCAGCTAGCCTGATAATTACTTTCCAATTACATTATGTAAAGATGACATTAGAGATATCAAACTGTAGATGTTCACATTTATTAGACAGTTGACATTTCATACATTGTATATAAAGATGGACGTCATAAGACCACACATGAAGAATGGTGTCCCCCTAGTGGCTGGTTGCAGTACAGCTCACAAATGCCAAATTTCTGTTTTATACTATGGAATTTCTGAGGTACATTCTGACTTTCTGAGTAGATTTCTTGTGACTGATTTCTTGTGATTTATTGAGATCATCATCTTTCAGATCATTTTGTTTAGAATAAGTTATTTGATGAAATAAAAACAGCCATAAGGACTAATCCATGTTGTTAGGGATGCACTGATCTGACTTTTTCAGTTCTGATGCCCCTTAGTTTGCTCCAGGCTGCCTGTCTGTGTTTGCAATAACTCCGCTCAACTCTCAGCATACATGACATAGCCCGTGTCGCAAAAAATTTGAGCAAGAGGAAGGATCGGTCTTACGGATCGGTGGCTTTTACAAATCCCCGATCCCGCTAAGATGTTGATATCAAAGCCGATATCCGATCCTAATATTGGATCGGTGCAACGTTACATGTTGTTACTGTTGGATTTTAGTTTAATTTTTACACAATAGGAGGTAAGAGGAGTACTGTGTCTGACTTTTGGAACAGTCTATTAGCAGGGTGGTTGAGTTTTCAGTACTTTCATGAAGAGGTCACTCTAGTTACTTTCTACAGTTTCATTCATCTTTTCACCAGCTCCAAAAAATACAATCACTTCTTATTCCAAAATCCTAAAAAGGAAACAGCCAGAGCACCTAACTCAAGTATCTACATCCCCTTTTTGTATGAAGTCTATACTTTATATGCTGAATCAGACTAAACTAAAGGAAAACAGGCAAAAGAAAACAGCAGCGTCAACAGTAGCCTGTCAGGAGGCCTTAACAGTCGGGGTCACCTTAGCTAAAGGCTGAGGAGTGACAAAAACTGCACTAGTGCTAACCAAGAGAGAAAAAGAAAAAAGCGAGGGGGGAAAGAGGGAGGAGGGGGGATGTAGGACTCAGTGAATGGCTCATTAGTGCCGTGACGGATTTCTCCATGGACAGAGAACTAATTTGACCTCGGTGCTACAGACAGGCTCTACTTTACCGTTTTTAAGCCTATTCCAGATTTAAACATGAATACCATCACCAAGGACATCCTCTGTGCCTTGTGATGAGTCTTCACCTCTCTCATTCCCCCCCCCCCCACACTTACCCTCCGTCGCTCCCAATTAGGTCTGCTGGAGCCAGGTAACTCCTATGGCTAGAGTAGATAAGAGCAGCCATTATCAGATTCCCAGCATTTAAACAGCAGCTCTGCATCGATCGCTGCAGCGGCTGGTTACAGCTGCCCCGCCTGGTGCCACAACAGTCTACAGACAGCGTCTACCCCCATTCCCAAAGACAACCGCAATTACAACATTATTTAAAAATACAGACTCATTCTCACTGTATGCATATTGGCTACTGATGTAGAATCCCATGGAGAAAATTCATCCTTATTAGAAATTATAAACATAATCAGATTACTGGATTACTGCACAATCAATTAGCACAACATGCATTGTACATAATTACAACAGTGACTACCCCGGGGGATAATTTCTAATTTTAGCTTTGTCCTATTGATTTGATATGTCGGATCATGCCTTGGTTTGACAATCGATTAATCTTCCACTGTTGTACGGCTTTAACTAAAAACCAGATAAATACATTTAAATGTTTTACCAAATAGGAAGAGGAGTATCATGTAATAGATTAAAATAAAATGAATTTGACTGGTTTTAGTCTTAGACTTTGGTTTATTATAGTATACATATTTTAAATAATATACACTTAAAGAACACACTAACATTCATTTTAAAATGTGCAATAGTAATCTGGACCCCATTCCTGATTTCTATTGGTACAAGACTAACTGCCATTAGTCGCTTTTCCATTGGACATTTGCGCAAAACTTTACCAGTATTAATTAAATGTCGAAAAAACAGAAGCACATAATGTCAGTTTTTCCATTAAATCACAAATGCAATGATTTGTTTATTTATTATCGTGAGATGACATAAGAAGTCATTCCATAAACACGGTGACAAACATAAATATCGTGTTGATTTACAGGTATATTCATTATTATTATAAATTATCCCTCTATCTCGTACTAAATTTAAAAAAATTATTCGGTTTCCTGGTGTGTGCACACATACCGCGCCATGTTTCTTTTAAAACTCTTCTTCTTCACTTGTTGTAATGTCCGTCAACATCCGTTTTTTTTTTTAATTCACGTGACTAGTTGTGTAAAAAGGTCTTTCCATCGCAGTTTTGCGTGATATACCATTTGTGCTACACCTGAAAAACCACCTCTTGCAAGTGCAAAAACTTTTAATTGAAAAACGAGAGTTCTGGCGAAATTGTCGTTTTTCCATTACGTAAATTTTTATGCACAAGTTATATTCGTGCAATTCGAGGGTCAATGGAAAAGCAAAGTGCTGAAGGGCCTGGTGGACAATGAGTGAGAAAATAAAGCATGGATCAACACACTTTGTGCTACATCATTGTATGAAAAGTGCTAAATAAATAATGATTGATTGATTGATTGATTGATTGATTGACTGATTGATTTACTATGCACTTCATGCTAATGATGCTGCTGTGGTGGAATGTAAAAATTGGATGCTGTCTTTGAGGAGATTCGTCCCCCACTCTTATTTCTATGTATCATATATGATTCTTTTGTTTATGTATGAAATGGCCCAATCCCCTGTTGTTTTTGTTGATATGGTTGTTTTTGTTTGTTTATTTGTTTATGTGCTTGTCTATGCTGGTTTGTGTCTATGTATGTTTGGCTGTTCGCAATGACATGTTGTATAGAAATTATTATTATTATTATTATTATTATTATTATTATTATTATTATATGTAAAGGAACAGAAACTGTATTCTAGTTTTGTTACACATGGCATAACCTTCCATTCATGTCTCTCCAGCCTCTTGCTTTATATTTGTATTTATTCTTTTCTGTGTGTTTTTTTTTTTGTTTGTTTTTTTTTATTATACGACAAACTCAATAAAGATGTTGACCAGAAAAATAGGTGCCACAGTAGTGTGATTATAGTATTTTCCAGTGTTTAATCATCAGTCATAGTATTAAGGTTGACAGGCTTGTGATTGTATTTGTCAGTTTATGCCTCTTTTATGATTCTTCTGCGAGTCTGTCAGCACTAAAAGTGTTAGTTTGTGTTATTTTGCTGCTGATGAAATAAAGTCAAGGTGATGTGAAGTTCAGACTGAGTTTATCTGCCAGTGGCTGTAAACGTCGGATTGTGCAGTGAGCCTACAGAGGCTTTGCAAAGGGAAGAATGACCAAAAATGTGAAAATATTTTAGGCTAATATGAAACTATGGTGGATACAATGAGACTCTGGCTGGTTGTGAGAGTGTACTGTAGGTAATTAGAGGACAACCCTCCCCTCACCTTCCCCTACGGTGGCCTGAAGAATACAAAAATAAAAAACTTGGCAGAAGGTCGGTTTCCATGAATGCATTCAATGTGCACTTTGACATTTTACACTGTGGTGTTTGATGTCAAATTGCAAACGGAAATGTAAACACCTTTTACGACCAATTCTATCAAACCGATGTAGCAAATATTTTACATGACTAATCAGTCATTTGCTGTGTTCTATCAGATGTTCCAAAGTGTGAATCTTTATCTGGTAAAACAAGTTGTGACGGGGTGTTAGAAAATATCGATCTGCAATATATCGCAATATTTCATTTCACAATACTGTATCGATATTTAAAAGTACTGTATCGATATTTTTAGGTATTTATTCAAATGCAGATATGGCGGAGATTAATTTTCGGGTTTTTTTTTTCTTTTTGTTTATATTTTATTTTTTTGTTATTTAACATTCTTTTATTAAATTATGATTATCTGAAGCATCCTAAAAAGCATTTTGAAGCATCCTGAAGGCGGCCATACACTGTGCGATTATTTCGATCGTTGCATGCAGCTCCATCTCAAACTGTGCGAATCAGTCGTACAGTCAGGCTCACGATTCATGTTCTCACACTGTACGGGCCGATGCTCGTATGCAACCTGACTGCTCACACTGTAGGACCATACACCACAGGACGCACCACACATTCGAGTGTTGTATCCAGAAATACAACGTTAAAATACCAAGGAATCCGTAAAAGTGTATAGACGATTGTGTATTGGCGTGAGCCACGAAATGGTAGTGCTAAACAAAAACCAACGAGCTGCTTTGGCAATATGTGCCATTATCTGCGGTGAATCCAAAAAGAAAAGACAACGATGTGTTCGGTGCAGGAATTGGTTGTCCAGACGTGGACAGTATAGGCTGTCATCCTACAGCAGGAACTAGAGGTAAGCTGCAACAGCTAAACTGCACTAGGACAATAGCCAGCTACTGTTAGCTTGTACGCTACTGTATGCGTCTGTGTTCGCGCATGCACAGTGTGAGAATTTGAGGCACATCGGTTCGTGGCACTGCTTTGACAGTACAATACACTCACGAGGAGCGAGCAGGATTTCAAACAGCTCCGTTTTCCTTGCGAACACACGATTGCTGGTCGTGAGGTGGTCGTGAGGTGCTAATCGCTTCTCCTTACCCCATGTACACTGCACGAAGCACGACACGATTAGAGGCACATCGGGCCCGATCCCAGAAAGAGTCGCACAAGTGAGAAATCGTCTCTAAACTCACACAGTGTAAGGCCACCTTAAAAAGCATTTTTTACTGTCTGAGAGAGGCAGATGTTAGTTCCTTTGTTGGGATTGCACAAAAATAATGTTATGATGTTAGTTATGAACTAATAGAATATGAACATTTGAGCTGGATCTTAAACTGTAATGTCTGTAAAACATAATATAAGTTTTAATACAAAAAATGTTGTGATATAGCTTTACATCCTGTTGTGATCAAATAAAAATGTGTTTAGTATTTGTGCATATTTCAGGTGTAATTCAATTCTTCCAGGAAATAATCATTTTTAAAAAGAAAAAAACCAAAAAATTGCCTTTTTAACAGTATCATTATATATCGAGATATATCAGATCATGATCCAAGTATTGTGATTTGTATCGTATTGCTTGATTCTTGCCAATACACAGCCCTAGTTGTGACGAGGAGACTAAATTATTCCTCTGTCTCATCCATAAAAAAACAACCCTCTACTTCTTCTACTCTGTTTATTAAAGTCATGTCTAATGTTGCCTGCAGCTCCACCTGCTGGTGACACAACAATGCCTGGTTTATTTGAAATCACTTTAGAGAAAATGCATAAAATTAGCATTTTCTTTTTTTTTTTGGCTATGCTTCATATTTACGTAACATTTTATGGAAACAGAGTCCGTGTTTCATTGAGTCCATGTGGGTTTTTGGTCAATGGGATTATAACTCTAGATCACTCTCAAACATAAAATATGGGAAGAAGAAGAAAGACATGAAGACGAAGATGACAAAGAAGATGAAGACAACAAAGATGAAGATGAAGAAGACAAGGAAGACAAAAACAGATGAAAAGCAGAAGATGACGATGAAGATGCAGAAGATGAAGAATAAGACAGATGAAGAAGACAAGGAAGACAAAAACAGACAGAAGATGAAGATGCAGAAGATGAACACGAAGATGACAAAAACAGACAAAGAAGAAGAAGATGATGAAGATGCAGAAGATGAAGAATAAGATGAAGAAGCAGAAGACAAAAACAGACACAAAGAAGAAGACAATGAAGATGTAGAAGATGAAGAATAAGACGAAGACGAAGAAGACAAGGAAGACAAAAACAGACACAAAGAAGAAGATGAAGAATAAGATGAGGAAGACGATGAAGAAGAAGAAGACAAGGACAACAAAAACAGACATGAAGAAGATGACAAAGAAGATGAAGACGATGAAGATGCAGAAGTGGACAAAGAACAAGATGAAGATCAAGAGATGAAGAACACATCCATTCTGAACTATAGAAACATGGTGGTGCGAACTGGTGGACTCTGAAGGCCAACCCACTCCCACTGCAGACTTCAATGGTTCATTCAGTAACAAAAACACAATTCATATTTTTAGGTGATTACACACTGATCAACCTTAATTATGAACATTATTCCGTGTGTCTGCAATCAAATCCCTCTAAACGTTAGACTCATAGAAAAATTAATCAGTGCTTTTGAGTCTGTCTGGGCTCTACAGAACACCTCAATCATGATTATGAATAAAACCCTGATATAATCATTTGTCCCGATCGCCCTCCACTAATAGCATGTATAAATTAATAGTATTGTTCTCTTTGTAAAATGGCATTTTCTAAAGTGCAGGCTCCGTAACATGTCTTTTCTTTTCTTGCCATCAGACACTAAGAGCTTTGACCGGCTCTGCCTCCGTAACCGACCACTTCAACTGAAACCCATCCTCCTCATCCAGCGCACTCATCTCTTACTCAGTAACAGCACATTGTTCTGAACTGAAAGGAAAGACACTTGGGCCGATGTGCGTCTCCCCCTTTAGAAATGAGCACAGAGACGAGAAAAAAAAAAAAAAAAAAAAAAAAAAAGAGGCAACGTGAGACAGAACATTTCCGTGTCCTCTGCTACACGACTGGAGAGTAATAGTCTACCGGAGGAAACAGGATCACATTCCGGGAGTGGGACAATAAAGCACGGAGGCCGGCCAGGAAAAGGGCTGAGTCAATGATTCTCAGTGTGTGTGTTAGTGTATGTGTGTGTTTGTATGATGTGTTAATAGTCGGATAGGACACATGAGGACACGGACCATGTCTGAAACCATGGGCTGATCATATTGACCCAGACGCATCTATACTATATACACACAAACCCAACAGTCCCTCCATCTGCCAGACAATATTTGACACATTAAAACCCTACTGTGCAGCATTAATACTTAATTATCAATACTAACCGTAGCTTACGTTGCCTTAAATCAGGGGTGTCAAACTCATTTTAATTCAGGGGTCATATTCAGCTAAATTTGATCTGAAGTGGGCCGGACCAGAAAAATAATAACATAATAACCTATAAATAATGACAACTCCAAATTTTTGTCTGTTTTAGTGTAAAAAAAAAACCCATTAAATTATGAAAATACTTACTTTTATAAACTATCCAAAAAAAGAAAAAACTGAAATTTAAATTAAAAAACATAAGAAAATTTAGTGCGATTTTAACAATACTATTCCTCAACTTCTCATTTGTCCATGTGCATTATGGATCAGATCTACAAAGACACTAAACACTGAGGAACAGGCAGAAAAAATTTTAAAATTGTGCTTAATTTTCTTTAGACATTTCAGGTTGTTCATATTTGTTCAGGTTATTCACATTTTAATGTTACAGGATGGTTTGTAAATGTAAATAATTTCATAATTTAATGTTATTTTTTACACTAAAACAAAGAAAAAAATTAAGTTGTTAATTCTAGATTTTTTTTTGGCTTAATTCAAGATGTTTTTACTTAACTGAAGATATTTTTTGGCTTAATTCAAGATTTTTCTTAACTGAAAAATTTGTTTTTTGCTTAATTCAAGATTTTTTTTTACTTAATTGAAGATTTTTTTTGGCTTAATTCAAGATTTTTTTACTTAATTGAAGATTTTTTTGGCTTAATTCAAGATTTTTTTTTACTTAACTGAAGATTTTTTTGGCCTAATTCAAGATTTTTTTTTTTTTACTTATTGAAGATTTTTTTTGGCTTAATTCAAGATTTTTTTTACTTAATTGAAGATTTTTTTTTAGATTTTTTTTTTTTTGGCTTAACTGAAGAGGGTTTTTTTTACTTAATTGAAGATTTTTTTTTTTTTTTGGCTTAATTCAAGATTTTTTCCTTAATTCAAGCTAAATTTTTTTGCTTAATTCAATTCAAGACTGTGGAATTTTTACACTTGGCGAAAACATCCCAGGGGCCGAACTGGACCCTTTAGCGGGCCGCATTTGGCCCCCGGGCCGCATGTTTGACACCCCTGCTTTAAATGTTCTTTAACCCTCAGGGGTCCACGGTCACGGCCCCATGACTCAATCACATGACATTTTCAACACATCGTAGCATCGGAAGTCGGTCATGTAGACCACTGGGGAAAATTGCATTCGAAAGTGTGGACGTGAAACACTCTCCCACTTTTTATTTGATGTTGATAGAGCAAATACAACCGAAGATATGACGGTTTGAACTCGGAGCAAACAAATGTGAGTAAAAGAAAACCGCAGAAAACACATATGTAAAAATATGCTTTTATGACAAATATTTGAGTATAGTTTTAATTTATTACAATTCTAATTTTATACACCTAATATTTGGAACTAATATTCACTTTTAAAGACTTTGAAAAGGTTCATTAAGCATCTTTGTGTAATTTATGCGTTATAAATTATATACATTTTTCAAATTGGATTTTATATTTTTTTGTGTGGTTTTTGTCCTTTTGTGTTGACATAGTAGGTTAAAGTGAAAAGTAATAGGCAGATGAGATAGATGAAGTTATGCTGAAAAAAACAGATACCAAACATGGGTATAGTAAACGTTACTTTATATAGTATATAAAGGCAAAATCAAAAGTACTCAAAACGGCCAAATAGGCTCAGACCCTTAAGGTTTAAGATAACGTTGTTGGCGACTGCCGTAGTAAACGGCAACGTTTAACTCTTAATCCACTGCAAGGATGTCGCACTGTATTGCATTTGTGGGTCTGTTTGTGTTGTGGTCGGCACGTGTAGTAATCAGCCCACGGGCTCAAATTCATAACAACTCTGCGGTGGCGCCGGGGACGTGGTTTGCGCACGCTCCCAGGATGCTAAGCCTTCTGGGTAATGTAGTTTCTGGGTTAATATAGTCGCTGTGCTTAGTCTAATGCAGTGGTTCCCAACCTTTTTTGGCTCATGACCCCATTTTAACATCACAAATTTTTGACGACCCCAGACATTCAAAACAGAATTTTTTTTGCTAAAATTAATTTGTTTTTGATCATGTAATAGTTTGCTATGCTATTTTGCAAATAAACATTAATTTTAGTCTACATTTAGTCTATATAATGTATATTATTATGGACGGAGGCAGAAAAGCCAGGTGTAGATTACTGCACAAAGTGAGAATTTGATTTTCCATGGTCAGGATATGTACAGTCAGTCCAGCTTGGATTTACAAGGCTGACAATTAATACTGAACAAACAAGAACTCAAACTATGAATTATGAAAGAGCTGTAGCATCTGAAACTGACCACAATGAACATTTGAAAGTCACATGATCAGGTCAATTAAGATAGGCCCTCTCAGATATTATATCCTGCATTTTATTTGAACTTGATTTTTATTAGAAAAGGGTTTGGTGTTTTAGTTCAAAGGAAATATATATTCAATCATTTAAAAAAAAATTATTAGTAATTCTTATTTTTATTTTTATCAATTACAAGAAATTTCAGGCGACCCCAAGGTTGAAAAACACTGCTTTAATACCTGTTGCTCCACTAATCCTGTCAATACATGTAAATTTTTAGTGTAAAATGCAGTTTGTCATCTTTTCATGGTCATCAGATATGACCCATTTGGACGTTCAGGGGCTCCGTAGTTACCATGGATTAATACTGAACAAACAATAACTCAAACTATGAATTATGAAAGAGCTGCAGCATCTGAAACCGACCACAATGAACATTTGACAGAAACAGTACCACAGTGCTTCAGTTTCAGCTTCACAGTTTGTCATGTCTTTTATGGATTGGGATTGTCTCTGTCAACTCACCATATATTTTTTATTAGGAAGTTTTTTGTTTTTTTTATTATTAATTGCAAGAAATTTCAGGCGACCTCATTTGAATCCCAGGCGACCCCATGTGAGGTCCCGACCCAAGGTTGAAAAACACTGGACTAATGTGTTTCGTGTTTAAGTCTGTCGTGCTATGTGGAAAACAACTTTATTTGCTTTTTATGTGTGAAGAGTATATTGTAATTATGTATTTCTATGTGTCTGTTTCTATTTAAAGGTTTATGACCTGTGGTAAAAATAAATAAAAAAACAAGAAAAGGATAAACACGAGTCATAATATTGTGTGCTGACTGTCGAGCCTTTTCGGAGGGCTCAAATTCTGCAAAGTCCGAACAGTTAGTGTACGTGTGTGTTTGTATGATGTGTTAATAGTCAGATAGGACAGATGAGGACACGGACCATGTGTGAAACCATGGACTGATCGTATTGACCCAGACGCATCTATACGATACACACACAAACCCAACAGTCCCTCCATCTGCCAGACAATATTTGACACATTAAAACCCAGCCAGCGAATGCCCCCTGAGGACTGTCAATGCCATCGCTAAATGAATAAATCAACACGTAGTCATGCATTTATGAGCAGGGACACATGAGAACATAATGGCTGCCTTTTCTCCCGTCAGTACAGACTGGAACAGAACAGAATAAAAATGAAGATTCACACAAGAATTTGCCCTTTGATGGAATTTTGCCTTCTGCTGTCGGCTTCATAGAAAAACACAAACAAAAGCCAAGAACGCTAAACTGGATTAATCTCCAAGTGTTTTTTTTTTTTTTTTTTTTTTAAATTGGATGTTAAACTGAATGAAAACTGAATCACACTTGTGAGAATGTGTGAGTGTGTATTTTCTCGTGTTGGTTGATTGACAGCTGGTGTTGCAGATGCTTGCGTACCTTGACAGCAGGTGTGACTCCATCCTCAGTGGTGCTCTGCCCATTCTGTAAAAAAAAAAAAAAAACACGTGACAAAACAGTCAGTAAGTGTGACAGTGCATGCATGATAAGTGTGTGAGCAAAGGAAATAGAAAGACACACACAAAAAAACAGAGAGGGGGAGAATACTTGTAAGACTGTGTGGGTGGGAAACAATCCATTGTATCCAGCACTTTGTTCCTCAACTGGCAAACCTAATAATCTACGGCTGGCACAGAAATGCACATCCTTTATCTGTTCCCCAGTAGGTAAGTGAGGCTGAAGAGGTAATCATTGTTATTTGTCAAACAATGGCTTTCCAAGGGCTATTCGGAGGAAAAAAAAAAAAAGACATTCGACATGTTCAGGTGGCAGGAGTGGGCGGATACTGGCTACCTTTGAACCGGCAGGCGGATTTCAGTCAGATTAGGAGATAAAATGAGTATGTGGTATCAACAAAGGCAAAAACAACAAGGAGAACAAAGTAGAGGCCAATATGATGTGAAGAGGCGAGGCAGACAGAAAAAAAACACAAACTTTGGTGCATTTTCTCAGCGACTCATGACATACACTGATCAAATATAATGTTATAACCACTGACAGGCTAAGTGGGATTAATTTGGATTATCTGCTTCTGGTGGGACGTGTCAGTGGGTGGGATATATTAAGCAGCAAGTGAACATGTAGACTAGTGATGTCCTGAATGGGATTTTTTTGCTTCCGATCAGATTTTTTTTGGGATTAGTTTTGCCGATACCGATCTGATATGGACTTTTTAGAATGATACTTTGATTTAAATTTGGAGTCATTATTTATAGGTTATTATGCTATTATTTTACTTGAGATCACAATTGGGTTGAATGTGGAACCTGAACTAAAACAACTATGACACCTTTGACTCTCAATAACTTTAGTATAATTTTTGTACTTTCCAAATTCATATTGTGGGACAAATTAGACCCTTATATTTTCCATTGCTGTAGTGCATCTATGAACAGGTCCATCCAGGTATTATATGATGGTGCGTTCAGTGCCGAGCGTTAGCGATATGAAGCGGGTTACTCACGGATTAAATTGGGGCGGGTCAAATATTCCACAAAAACCCAGCGGGTTGAAAAAAACAGATTTGTGCATCACAACCGGACCTCATGAGTAAGCGCAGAGTGAAAGTGAAACTTATACAGGGTGGGGAAGCAAAATTTACAATGAACATTTAGTTGTTTTTTCTCAGCAGGCACTACGTCAATTGTTTTGAAACCAAACATATATTGATGTCATAATCATACCTAACACTATTATCCATACCTTTTCAGAAACTTTTGCCCATATGAGTAATCAGGAAAGCAAACGTCAAAGAGTGTGTGATTTGCTGAATGCACTCGTCACACCAAAGGAGATTTCAAAAATAGTTGGAGTGTCCATAAAGACTGTTTATAATGGAAAGAAGAGAATGACTATGAGCAAAACTATTATGAGAAAGTCTGGAAGATACTATTAAAGAAGAATGGGAGAAGTTGTCACCCCAATATTTGAGGAACACTTGCGCAAGTTTCAGGAAGTGTGTGAAGGCAGTTATTGAGAAAGAAGGAGGACACATAGAATAAAACATTTTCTATGATGTAAATTTTCTTGTGGCAAATAAATTCTCATGACTTTCAATAAACTAATTGGTCATACACTGTCTTTCAATCCCTGCCTCAAAATATTGTAAATTTTGCTTCCCCACCTTGTAGATGCTGTAGTAGTTCCTCTAAGCCTCCCGCTGTTGTGCAGTTTTTCTCTACCTATGAAAACTTTAATTTGAGGGAGCAGGACATTTGCCCCCCCCCCCCCCCCCTTCCTGAACCGGGCCTGGATCAGCTCGATCTCGAGACTAAATCCAATCTGATCCGATCTTCTAAAAAATGCCAGATCAGCCACCAATACCAATCTGTAGATCAAATTGGGACATACCTAACGTAGACCAAAAAGGTGAAGTGTTGGAAACACTAAAAAATGGCAAGAGTAAGAATCTGAGCAACTTTGACAGGGGGCAAATTGTGATGGACAAATCACTGGGTCAGAGCATCTCCAGATCTTGTTCATTCCCAGTGTAAAGTGGTTAGAACCTAGCAAAAGCATTTAAAGAACAATGACCAGATGTCAACCAGTCGAGCATCTATGGGAGCAGAACAGTATTACCACCTACACCTACAGTAACATCAAGTGACCCTTCTAAGGAAGGATACAGGTTGTAGCTGAAACATGTCAAGGTAAAAAAAAAAAATCAACTTTTTTCCATCTGTCTGACAAAAAAAGAAAAGGGAATCTTTATAATTTCAGCAGACAGTATGAACCTAATCGGACTATTATTACCACCCGTCTAATATTGTATAGGTTCACCTTCTTCCACAAAACCAGCTCTGATCTGAGGCCTGGACTCCACCAGACCTCTGAAGGAGTGCTGTGGTATCTGGACCACAACGTTAGCAGCAGATCCTTGAAGTCCTGGAAGTTGTAAAATGGGAGGGATTGGACTTGTTTATACAGGACGTTCCACAGATGATTAATTGGTCTGAGATTGGGATGTCCTTCCTTAGTCCATTTTTGTTCGGTACTATCCACTGCAGACCAGGAACAAACAACAGGACCTGCAGTTGTGGAGACGCTCTGACCCAGTCATCACCGTTACAATATGGACCTGGTTAAAGTCACTCAAGTCCATACACTGATCATTTTGCCGTTTCCAACGCATCAGCTCCGAGAACTAAATGTTTTCTTGCTGCCTAATAGGTGTGTAAGAAAATATCAGTTCTGCAATACATCGTGATATTTAATTTCACAATACTGTATCGATATTAAAAATAGAGCTGCAACTGATTAATCGATTAAGTGCTTGAAGCGAACACAAAAATTCACTATTTGATTAATCGACTTGTATTGATTGAAGGGAAATATTCTATTGCAGTTTTCCTGAGTTGAAACTTCTTTGTGCGTCACAATAAGCGTCCGTGTGAAACACAATAGTGGAACCAATGTTTAACAGCGGAGAAATTAAGGAAACAAAGCTTTGATTCAGGAGAATTGTGGTGAAATGATTTTTTTGGATCACTTTGAGTCGATTCATCAGTTGCAGCTCTAATTAAAAAGTAATGTATTGATATTTTTAGGTATTTATTCAAATGCAGATATTGTGGAGGTTAATTTTTGTTTTATTTTCTTTTTTGTTTATATCTTATTTATTATTGTCTAACACTGTTTTATTAAATAATGGTTATTTGAAGCATCCTAAAAGCACTTTTTACTGTCTGAGAGAGGCAGATGTTAGTTCTTTTGTTGGTATTGCACAAAAATAATGTTATGATGTTTGTTATGAACTAATAGAATATGAACATTTGAGCAGGATCTTAAACTGTAATGTCTGTAAAATATAATTTAAGTTATAACACAGGAACATTTTGTGATATAGCATTAGATCCTGTTGTGATCAAATAAAAATGTGTTTAGTATTTGTGCATATTTCAAGTGTAATTCAATTCTTCCAGGATATAATCTTAAAAAACAAAAGAAACAAACAAAAAATTGCGTTTTTAACAGTATCATGATATATCGTGATATATCATATCGTGATCCTAGTATTATGATTTGTATCGTATCACCAGATTCTTGCCAATACACACCCCTACTGCCCATTCTGCTATGTAACCCAGTGAAAGGTCCCATTGTAATGAAATGATCAATATTATTTTCACTTCTCCTATCAGTGGTCACAATGTTATGAATGATCAGTGAACAATAGAATTAAAAACCTAATTTTTTTAGTCGTTGGACAACTTAGAAAACTTCAAAGCAGTGTGCATTGTGTTATTGCACCAGTTTCTAAACACCCGAGCCTGGCCCAGTCTGTCAGTCAGCAATGTTTCCAGTTGCATTGAACGGTTGTTGAAGATGCACAATAATGGACTGACTGACCTTCAGCTGTCTGGATCCAGCTCTGGTTCTCTGACCAGACTGAAGCACACTGATGGACATGTTCTACTTCTGTCAAATGTGGCATCTTTCCTGACAGTGGAATGGCATCATTTTGTGATCTTTTTACCACATGCTGCTCAAGGCTGGTCAGAGAATTGGTCTGATGATTAGAAATTTCAGATCAGGCATCAAACTGTATTTTCCATTCAGCACTAAACCACTAAAGCAAAACAGGCCCGGGGATTTGCTTTTACCAAGGCATAGATTTTTATCCTTGCAGCTGATGTCCAAGGCCCTTTGAGGACTTTTGGTCTTGGACTGGTGAAAAATGACAGTATTGCAATCAAAAGTATTGTCCCAATATCATGCAGCCTTAATACATTAACCTGATTTCATTATACACACAATGACAATAAAGGCTATTCTTCATACAGACATGTTATACTATTTTAGTAAATGTCACGTCACAATAAAAAAATGTCATGCTTGATTTCATTGCAAATGACAGTTTAACGTATAAAGACCCAAACATCCACTGACGACCAAAATCATACACTGATCTAAACTGTTTAATATCTGTTGATCCATTAATTCTATCAATAAATGTAAATAACTGGTGTAAAATACGGTTTGTCATCTTTTTATCGTCATCAGATAAACCCAGTCTACAACATTGATTCACTGGTAAAACCTGTGGAGTTGGATCAATGATAGTGAATGGAAACACTTGTTTTATGCTCAGTTAAGGACATATTTGTTGAAAAAGTCGCTTTTTCTTCAGATTTCTCTGTCTAGATATAATAACCTTTGAATTTACTGTGAGCTGTGAGCTTTCATGAAATTAAATATAGGAAATCAAATACAGGAAAATATATGATTTACAGAGAAAAATGCAAAACACACAGGATAATATTATAATAAATGTTAACCAGAGAGGACAATGTATTTGGGAACAGCCAAAAATTTACATCCGTAGTTACCATGGAAACACCGTCATCTTCTACAACATTGATTCACTGGTAAAACCTATGGAGTTGGATCAATGACAGTGGATGGAGACACTTGGTTTATGTTGTGTTAATGATATATTTTTCAAAGAAAAAAATCTGTCTCTTCAGTTTTCAACTTTGATCTGAGTTTTAATGACAATGATAATTTACATAACCAGTACATTAAATATAGGAAAATACCTGATTTTCACTTCAAAATGCAAAATACAGAGTTTAATATTAGAGTAAATGGTGATAAATCACTTAAAAAAGGTTCAATGTTGAGAAAAATTCATTTGGGAACTGCCACAAAAGCAGCACTGGGTCTTTATGGGTTAATAATGCAATACTTTTGATCTTTTCGACACCAGTTTGATCTCTTTCACTCTGCAGAAATATAAACAGGAAATCTACATGAACACAGCACAAACATATATGAACAAGAGTAAACATGATACAGAACAAGTAAATTCTGAACCGGAGAAGGAACCTCAACCAGCTGAGAAAAAGAAGGAGCTTGATCCTGATAGAGGCATTTGTGGAATGTATGTGGTTTGGATATAAAAAACCTGACATGGATGCTTGGAGCTTATATTAACCCCTTTAACACCTAGTGCTACTTTTGTGGCAGTACACAAATTAAAATTTCTCTATGTCTGACCTTTCTGAAGTGATTTATCACCATTTATTATAATATTATCCTCTGTATTTTGCATTTTATCAGTATTAATCTGGTATTTTCCTGTATTAAATTCACTGATCAAGTAGATGTTCATAAAAGCTCAGATTAAAGTTGAGGGGTTTTATATCAAAAACAGAGAAAACTGCCAAAAAGCGACTTTTTCAATAAAATCTATCATTAACTGAACTTAAAACAAGTGTCTCCATCCACTGTCATTGATCCAACTCCATGAGTTTTACTGGTGAATCAATGTTGTAGAAGATGACGGTGTTTCCACAGTAACTACAAAGCCTCTGAACGTCCAAATAGGTCATATCTGATGACCATGAAAAGACGACAAACACAATATTAACCCATAAAGACCCAGTGCAGCTTTTGTGGCAGTTCTCAAATGAAATTTTCCTCGACATCTAACCTTTTTTAAGTGATTTATCACCATTTACTCTAATATTACACTCTGTATTTTCCATTTTGAAGTGAAAATCTGGTATTTTCCTACATTTAATGTACTACTTATGTAAATTATTGTCATTTCCGTCCACTGTAATTGATCCAACTCCATGGGTTTTACTGGTGAATCTATGTTGTAGAAGATGACGGTGTTTCCACGGTAACTACGGAGCCCCTGAACGTCCAAATGGGTCATATCTGATGACCATGAAAAGATGACAAACTGTATTTTACACCAATTATTTACATGTATTGATAGGATTAGTGGAGCAACAGGTATTAAAGCAGTGTTTTTCATCAATGGGGTCGCCTGAAATTTCTAGTAATTGATAAAAATAAGAATTACGAATAATTTTTTTAAATGATTCAATATTTATTTCCTTTGAACTAAAACACCAAACCCTTTTCTAATAAAAATCAAGTTCAAATAAAATGCGAGATATAATATCTGAGAGGACCTATCTTAATTGACCTGATCATGTGACTTTCAAATGTTCATTGTGGTCAGTTTCAGATGCTGCAGCTCTTTCATAATTCATAGTTTGAGTTCTTGTTTGTTCAGTATTAATTGTCAGCCTTGTAAATCCAAGCTGGACTGACTGTACATATCCTGACCAAGAAAAATCAAATTCTCACTTTGTGCAGTAATCTACACCTGGCTTTTCTGCCTCCGTCCATAATAATATACATTATATAGACTAAATGTCGTCTAAAATTAACGTTTATTTGCAACGTGGCATGGCAAACTATTACATCATCAAATGTAAATTAATTTTCCGTTCTGAATGTCTGGGGTCGTTAAAATGGGGTCACAAGCCAAAAAAGGTTGGGAACCACTGTATTAAACATTTTATACCAGTAGTAGTTTCGGTCAGAGATGGATGTTTGGGTCTTTATGGGTTAAGCATTTTTCTATTTACGTCGTGATATTTTGTTACATATAAAGATATTAAGTGAAAGGGAAAATGAAAGCAATTACTGCATGAGTGAGTGCCTTTTATTTGTTGGGTAAATAAATCTAAGCGTAATAAGCAAAAAGCACCTCCATCTGCACATTTTCTATTAACTTATTGACTTTACAGATAAAAACTACAGCATTATGTATCATTATCTAGGAATGAATCATACAGCCATTACTCATGTAATATTACTGGTTTAGTGTCAGAGTTATCTGAGGTCACGCTTGTACATTTTCTTTTTTTCTCTCCTAATATAAGGGAAAATAAATGACTGACCACTTCCATTGATCAAACAGACATCCTACATAACGACTCCCCCCGTTTTGCTTTGTTTCCCATTACAGAAGGCTGACCCAGAGGTTGTTCTCTTCCTCTGTGCCCTCTTCCTCTTCCTTTAGACGGCTCAAACAATTCAACAATCAAACACTAAACAGAAATGCAGGACGCAGAAGGATGTCAAAGCAGAGACGAGAGAAGGCTTTTGTCTGAATGAAAAGGTCTAATTTACTATCGCTGTACCACTGCAAAACACATTTTCCTCTGTGCTGAAAGAGTGGATGTTTGACAACCAGATGCACTGTGGTGTTTGTTTGTTTTTTTTTTGTTTGTTTTTTTTGCTGTATAAGCTATAAATTCATTCCAGTGTGCTGCTTTTTCTGGTCAATCTGGTCGGATTGGAATCATTATCATCCCAAGGGAGGTAATTTAATTCAGCCAAACTGTGCCAGTAATAAAATCTGTACACTGTGATGAGAGGTGACTAGGGAAAAATGGAGGCAATTAAGCAAATCAACCAAACGTGTAAAAGAAACAGAAGGAAGACGCACGCGCATTGAAGAAAAAAAGTGAAATCCTGCCGCCTCACCCCAACTTTCACCCTCTTATCTTCATCTATTTACTTAAACCCTTTCATGCATTAATTATGAGAACCTTAGTCTAGATTTTTTTATCTTGGGTGTTTTTTATTCCTCCTTAGGCATGAAAAAAATAATGTGATCCAAGTTTTTTTTTTTTTTCATGGAGTTACAAAAATGTCCATGCATTTAATTTTTGAAGTAAAGAAACGTGTTTAAAACCCAATATCAGAAAGTGATATAAAAACAATGAAAGAAAAACATTTTTAATGCAGCTAATCTGATGTTTTCTCACATTTTAACATATTCTAATGCTAGTTATTACTCACTTCAAGGAGATAATATGCAAAAAAAACCTCTTTTTGTCTTACAAATAACAATTGATTTACACTAAAACATGTTATTGCTGATCAGGTTTATCCAGAACAGCAAAGTTACAGTAATGGTATGAATGTCAGTATATGAGATGATGCATAAGCGTCCACTGTAGTGGCTGATATGGAACTAAAACAACAAAACCCATGAATATACAAGAGAACAGCTTTGAATAACTGTCCACTGTAGTGACCACTATGCATGAAAGGGTTAACTCAAGTGTACGGGTAGGCTGTCACTATTATTGTTTTTGGGACTACTGATTTTGCTGTTTATTTTTTATTTATTTACTTGTATTTTTATTTCTTAATTTTCTTTTCCCCCTAAGCTTCTTTCTATACTATTATTCAAAACCCTTTTCTGCTTTTGCGCTTCTGTACACCCATATCCTTTAACCCTTTTATTTATTATACTGGCAATTTTGTTCTCATTCCCTGTTCTGTTACCACCTGGATATGCACAACCCACACAAAAGGAAAAAAAAAAAAAAAATCATAAATATCCATACATTAGGGATGTAAACAATTAGTCGACTACCAATTAATTGTCGAAAAGAATTTGCTCGATTAAATTATTGGCGGTTAATTGCCCTGTTCCACAGCAGGAGTTGTGGTGTCGACAGTAGGGGGCACCACTGCACAAACAGCAGTGGCGGCATCTCCACTGAAATCCCGCTCCATCGTGTCAGTGATGCAAAGTCACAAATGCCCATTTGTTCTAAACTGCCCCTCTTCAGATCCAGTTATTTTATTGAATTTCTCTGTAGAATTTTAGTTCTATGGCATTGCCTGTACTGTATCCAATGGTACTATAAATGAGTCATTAGTAGCTTGTCCATTGGACATCTGCGCAAAACTTTACCGATATTTACTAAATGTTGAAAAAACATAAGTGCGTAATGTAGGTTTTTCCATTAAATCACAAATGCACGAGAAGTTATTCCATAAACATGGCAACAAACGTAAATATGGTGTTGATTTACAGATATATTCATTATTATTATATATTATCCCTCTATTTTGTACTAAATTTAAAAAATGGTCAGGTTTCCTGGTGTGTCCACACATACCGTGACATGTTTCTTCTTCGCTTGTTGTAACATACGTCAACATCCGTTTTTTTTAATTCACCTGACTCTAGTTGCGAAAAAAGGTCTTTCCATTGCAGTTTTGCGTGATATACCATTTGCACTACGCTCAAAAAACCACCTCTTGCCAGTGCAAAAACTTTTAATCGAAAAATGAGACTTTTGGCAAAATTGATGTTTTTCCATTAGGTAAATATTAGTAAGGAATATGACAGGCTTTTTTCATGAAATATATAAACAATATTTAGCTTTTCTTCTTATAGACCCCATTGAAAGAGAAATTCAGTGTCTCGGGAAAATCGCTGCTGATCAATTAATCGATCAACAAGGTTAACCAACTAATAATTACTGAATTAATCAATAATTTTCATCCCTACCACACATGTACATGCACACACACGCACCTGTAAATAACCCTTTGTTTGCACCCGTCTTTGTTTTGCTTAGTGTCTATGTCTTATGAATTCTCTTGTGTTTGTTTGTTTATTTGTCTTCGTTACTCCATCTCAATATTTTGTTGACCACTAAATAAAATTTAAAAAATGAAAAAAGTGTGCAGATGGGTTTGTTTAACCCTAGATGGTGACGACAAAGAATGTGATTCTTTAATGTGTGTGGTCATCAAAGCATTTCCAACGTCATTTCTCAACACATTTCCACCTCATTATCCTTGCATGGCTGATCCAAGTGGCCCAGTTAATGGTGCCTTCACTCCCATGGGCTTCCTCAATGAGAATGCACACACACACACACACACACACACACACACACACACACACAACATAAATATGCTCAAAGTCGAATACATTAATAAACAAACATGATTTTGAAACCGTTATAAGGGAAATATATTAATAGAGAGAAATGTTTAGCTGAAGAAATTAATAGCTGCTGGGTCGACCTACAGTACGGAAGAAACCAGAACCAGGCTGCGGCGCTGAGGACTTCTCACCAGAGTCTTATATGAAAAAGCAAAGTAAACAATCGCAGCAACGATACTGTGTGTGTTGTGTAGATAAATCTGTGTTTTAACAGCCTGATTAGAGCAGCGCTGCCCTGTAACTAAGCAACTAAGAAATACAATAACTGCTCTTTGTTGGCGCCTTCAATGCTATCGCTCTAAATTTCTTGTAATCTCACCTGCCAGTGTATTGACAGCAGATCACATTACTAATGTCCTCCATGGGATAGTGCCAGATCATGGACAAAGGCTGCGACTGAACTGATTTTTTTTTTTTTTATTCTGTATAAAAAAAAAAAAGAAAAAGAAAAAAAGAGCCAGACTCAGCAGCTCTAAATCTGCACGTAAGAGCCTGGGCTTTAACGTATTAACTTTAAAGTCAAAAAAAAGTACAGAGGCTCACTTTCTATTGCCGGTTATCAAGCAAAGATTTGTGTTATCACATGCCCACTCAAGCTTCCTCCTTCACTCCTGCTCAGGTGTTCAACGGGTCACACCCAGATTAGCTGGAGCTAAGCCTGAGTGAACACACACACACACACACACACTCCGACATGTACTTGAGGGTACAGTGCTGACCACGCCTGATGAGTAAACACGGCACACATTCCACTTGTTAACCCTGTGTTGTACTTTGCATTGCCGTTCATGCAATAAAAATTTCCCTTAAGATGTCTCATTTGCCTCTTTGTCACAGTCGAGGCCTGTACAGTGTGTGAAATGTTGTTGAGGATAGTTTTTATATTTGGGTGCTTCTATGAAACTGGTCCCTAGAAACAGGACATGGGGGCTAAAAATTCAAAACAAGATGTAGACTGATGTTATGAAGCAAGTTTGGAAGCACTTTGGGTCAATTTTAAAACTAATACCTACTGAGATAAAAGAGAAACTATTTTTTGCAAAAAAGGGATTTTTATATTTTACGTTATTTTTATACAAAAATCTGTATGTAACACAACCAAAAGGACACAAAAATTATATGCTACTTTTTTTTTTTTTTTAATATCTCTTTATTCTCTCACAGGTACATTTTGGGAATTGAACTAATTATCCAAGGCAGAGTGTTTCACAAAAATGACCACAGTTGCAAACTCATTCGCGATTTATATGTGTTTAAATGAGCAGGTTCTGTGTGTAACACAAGTGGACACAATGGGTTACATGAAAAACCTGGAATGAGACTGAGTTTCATGAAAAACCCACATGTCTGGATTAGAAAAACCACTAGGATCGTCTAATTTAACACAGTGTCTTTATTTACAGCGGTAAATAAGGCCATTTACAGCCATGTTTTCCCGATCAAATGCACTGACACCTAAGCAGTTTTTCCTGTCCCAATTTTGGTCCTATTTTTGGCCCCAATATTTGATTAAAAATTCATTACCTCTGCCAGGAGGTATTGCGATCACTTTGCTTTGTGTGTTTGCGTGCATGCGTGTTTGTTTGTTTGTTAGCAAGATAACTCAAAAAGTTATGGATGGATTTTCATGAAATTTTCAGGAAATGTTGATACCAGCATAAGGAAGAAATGATTTAAAAAAAAAAAAAAAAAAAAAAAAAAAAAAAAAGGGAAGAAATTATTCAATTTTGGTGGTGATCGGGGGGGGGGACAGATCTATCTTGGTGGAGGTCTGCGCTCTCCGAGTGCTTTCTTGTTACCTTTGGAATGGCTCAGAGCAAGAGTCTAATTTTTGCATTTATCAGAGGTCATCATTAGTCACTAGCCATTAGTACCCTGTTTCATTTTGGTACCTGGCACTTTCCCAGCTTTTTAGACCCAATAATAGAACAGAAATTTAGACATATTTCCCCCCAGGATGTACCTAATGGTGACCTCAGATAAATACAAAATAAATTATACTCTTGCTCTAAGCCATCTCAAAATTAATGAATTTTTAATCAAATATTGGGGCCAAAAATAGGACCAAAACTGGGATAGGAAAATCTACCTAGGTGTCAGTGCATTTGATCTGGTAAACATGGCTGTAAATGCTCTTATATACTCCTGTAAATAAAGACGCTGTCTTATATTAGACGATCCTAGTGGTTTTTCTAATCCAGACATGTGGGTTTTTCATGAATCTCAGTCTCATTCCAGGTTTTGTGTGTAACCCATTGTGTCCACCTTGCATTACATACAGAACCTGCCCATTTAAACGCATATAAATCGTGAATGATTTTGCAACAGTGGTCATTTTTATCAAACACTCTGCCTTGAATAAGTAGTTCAATTCCCAAAATGTACCTGTGAGAGAATAAAGAGATATGCATGTCCTTTTGACTGCGTTACATACAGATTTTCGAATGAAAATAATGTAAAATAATATAAAAATGTGTTCTATCTGAAAAACAGTTTCTCTTTTATCTCAGTAAATATTTCTTCTTAAAATAGACCCAAAGTGCTTCCAAAATTGCTTCATAACATTAGTCTACATCTGGTTTGAATTTTTACCCCCCATGTCCTGTTTTTAATTACCAGTTTCATAGATGCACCCATTTCCTTAGTTTTATCTTTAGAAAGCAGAACTCATTAATTATAAAAGAACTTGAAAGTGAAAGTGAGTGTGTCAACCTGCAAAATATTCAGTTCTTTGCCTTCAAATGGAAATACAATATTCCTCCTATGCCGTTTATGTGAGTGATATTCCAGTTTACATGTATTAATCTGCATCCCTCTTTCCGTTCTTCAAACATCTCAGAGAAAAAGTCAGTATTTCAATAATTACAGTATTCATATCCAACCTGTTGATATCCAGTTCTGTCATAATGCTTTGAAGTAGGCATGTTTTTCAGTCAAACCAGAAATGAGCGCTTTTATTCTGGGCACAAATCACAACAAACTGCTGACTAGTTGGATCACAGATTGCTGTAAAAAAAAAAAAAAAAAAAAACCAAATGCACTGAATACACGTCCAAATAACGCTCCTAAAACCTTAATATCAGCAAATCACCACCAGAGAAAGGACCAATTCAGAAACATCCGAATGAAACCTGCCATTATCATGACCCCTATCACATTCTGAATAACAGTCCACAAACACAGCAATAGAGAAATTCAGGGAGCGTTAAGTTCACCAGTGGAAATCTGTGAAACAAGCACAATTATTGAACGCCAAGCTGGAAGTGGAAGGATTTGCAGCCATGACACCACGTGACACCATGACTAAATAGTGACAGATATATGACTCACACCTGTTTGATGACCTGCACCAACCAGGCAGATATTCAGATGCTCATTCATGATTCCAAGCACATGAGGAGTTGACTCATACCGAGTGATGAGCAAGCACACGGTACCTGCTCAGAACCAGGCAGATCACAGCGCGTCACCGTGTGCACGCATTTAACTTTACTCAAATGGAAACTTCAGAATTGTACGTTTCACTTCCGTTATTGTATGCTTTCAGTTTGTTGGTGTTATGCTACAGATGTTACCCAAATATTTCAACACACCAAACCTCAAACCAGTGGGTGATGACACTGTGGATACGTCCACTTCTTCCACAGCAAGGGTGTCAAACTTATTCTGGTTCAGGGGCAACCTTCAGCCTAATATGATCTCAAGTGGGCCGGACCAGTAAAACACTAATACCACATTTCCACTAGGGGTGTAAGAAAATATCGGTTCTGCAATATATTGTGATATTTCATTTCACAATACTGTATCGATATTAAAAAGTACTGTATTGATATTTTTAGGTATTTATTCAAATGGAGATATTGTGGAGGTTCATTTTTATTTTATTTTTTGTTTTTGTTAATATTTTATTTATGATTATTTATCACTCTTTTATTAAATAATGTTAGTTCCTGCATTGTTCTGGAGGGAAATCAGGGAAATAATTGAAAAAATTATTTCTAAACAAGTCATGTTAGACCCAAAGTTATTTCTGTTTAGGATATATCCAGAAAAACATAAATATACAACAAATGAACAGATTTTTATAGCCGTCAGCCTACTTATTACTAAAAAATGCATTTCATTATTTTGGAAAAGAACTCATAGACCAACTGTTAGTCAGTGGATATGGCAGATACTTTCTACCCTTCCACTAGAAAAAATTTCCCATATTCTTAAGGACAAACAGGAGTCATTTGAATGTGTTTGGAATCCTTTCATTGTGTATGCTAAGAATCTACATTTATTGGAGGACAATGCAAACAACTGAAAAAGTTACCACTGTGGCTTCTAAAGGTGGGTGCTCAGATTTCTGTATTTTGTATAATTTTTTTTTTTTTCTTTCTTGTACACATAATAATGTTTGTGATTGTAGTCAACAGGTTGGATGGATCTGATATATGCACTGTTTGTTGTTTGTTATATGTTTGTTAAAATGATAAAAATTTAAATAAAAACATTTTGGCAAAAAAAAAAAAAAAAAAAAAGTTAGTTCCTTTGTTGGGATTGCACAAAAATAATGTTCTGATGTTAGTTATGAATGAATAGGATATGAACATTTGAACAGGATCTTAAACTGTAATGTCTGTAAAACATAATTTAAGTTTGAATACAGGAACATTTTGTGATATAGCATTAGATCCTGTTGTGATCAATAAAAATGTGTTTAGTATTTGTGCAGATTTCTGGTGTAATGCAATTCTTCAAGGAAATAATAATTTAAAAAAAGAAACAAGTAAAAAATGGCTTTTTAACAGTATCGTGATAATAGTATTGTGATTTGTATCGTATCACCAGATTCTTGCCAATACACACCCCTACTGCTCAGAACCAGGCAGATCACAGCGCATCACCGTGTGCATGCATTTAACTTTACTCAAACGGAAACTTCAGAATTGTACGTTTCACTTCCGTTATTGTATGCTTTCAGTTTGTTGGTGTTATGCTACAGATGGTACCCAAATATTTCAACACACCAAACCTCAAACCAGTGGGTGATGAAACTGTGGCTACGTCCACTTCTTCTACAGCTGGGGTGTCAAACTCATTCTGGTTCAAGGACCACATTCAGCCTAATATGATCCCAAGTGGGCCGGACCAGAAAAACACTACTACCGCGTTTCCACTAGGGGTGTAAGAAAATATTGGTTCTGCAATATATCGTGATTAGGGATGTAATGATGACTGGTATGATGATAAACCGCGGTAAAATTGCAGACGGTTAGTATTACTGTTTAAATTCTAATGATCATGATAACCGTGTTTGATTGCCACACTTTTAGGGGAAAAAACGCCTATGTAAAGATCTGCTTTTATGTCAAATATTTGAGTATAGTTTTAATTTATTACAATTTTAATTGTCTATACCTAATATTTGGAACCAGTATTCACTTTGAAAGTCTTTGAAAAGGTTCGTTAAGCATTTTTGTGTTATTTATGCAATAAATTATATACATTTTTCAAATCGGATAATTTTTTGTGTGTGTTTCTGGCCTTTTATGTTTTTATAGTAGGTTAAAGTGAAAAAAATAATAGGCAGATGAGATAGATGAAGTTGTGCTGAAAAAAAAGATCCTAAACATGGGTATAGTAAACATTTGTTTATATATTATATAAAGGCAAAATGAAAAGTACTGAAAAACAGAAAAAATAGGCTCAGACCCCTAAGGGTTAATATTTGAATGTTTCTGCAACAGAAGGTACATTATGCCAATTATTTTATTTGTTTTTTTTTTTGTTTTTTTTTAATACAACTTGGTTAAATTATTTCAGTGTGTCTATGAGTACTTTTTGAACATTCTGAGCACAATTTCAACAATGCCACGATAATAATGATAACCGTGATAATTTTAGTCACAATAACCATGACATGAAATTTTCATACCGTTACATTCCTAGTTGAAACATTCCCCTATGAAATGGGACAACCCTTCGCATCCTGTTCTGTCATCAGCAGTCATCGATGCCGCTATAAACAGATGCGACAACTTTGTTTCCCAAAGTATTCACCATGCCGTCAGCAGCTGTAACTGTCTCTGTTCCATGGATTTTGGTAATTAAATGGTCGATCAAATGATTAAGTTGTTTGCGAAGAAAAATGTACATTTGTGTTTCTTTCATCACACTGCATCACTTTTTTGCTGTGTTTACCTCCATCTTGCCAATGATTCGAACAGAATCATGGGAAATTTCTCCCATACCCTCCATTCATAGTGGGGTCCCGAAAAACCTCTATTTCGAGGACTCTACAGCCCTCCGCCTTAGCCCTTCCCCTTTGACTAACTGAGAATCGGGACACCACCACCCCTTCACGTGTTCACGCAAAACGGAGGGGTAGGGGTAAGGGGTGAACTGAGATCCAGCCTAGATACTAACAATAAGATAAGAACCTATAAATAGTGTCAACACCAAAGTTTTCTCTATGTTTTAGAGTGAAAAAAAGTAAAATTCCAATATGAAAAGCTTTACACTACAAACTGTAATTGAATACATGAACAAATATGAACTACCTAAAAATTCTTATGAAAACTAAGTGCAAATTTAAGAATATTCTGCCTCAGTTGATCATTTCCACATGTGCATTACAACTTACAGATCACAGTGGATCTAGAAATACATAAAACATTTAAGACCAGACAAAAATATTATAATAGTTATTCATGTTTTGGTTTGTAAATGTAAATATGTTCAAGCAATTTTACTGTTTTACACTGAAACAAAACCCACTTGAGATCCGGTTGGTCTGCATGTGGTCCCTGAAGTTAAATGACTTTGACATCCTTAATTGATAATATCTTCAGTGGAATTTTTGCATTTCACAAATTCATCCCACAGGCCACATTGGACCTGGTTTTGGCCCGTGGGTCGTATGTTTGACACCTGTGTTCTATAGAGTTTATAGTAAAAATAGATCCCAAGAAAAAATGCAAGAAATTTGTAGCCAGAGAAAGAAACACACATACTTTTCAACATGAAATATGAAAACCTTGGATATCAACAGGTGTTTGGACAGTGTAAATATTGCAGCGCTGACCCTCCAGGTAAACCTGCTGAGAATTTAAAAGAGCGAGGCGGTGTTTCGGACAGTCAGCCGACCCCACCACCAGACTCATATGTGCATCTGTGCTCATATGAAGTTTGTGTCGGAGTGTGTGTTGTCCGTGTTTAGCTAACTCCATTTCTACACTAGCAGCTGCCTCAGGTACCTCCATCTATGTAACAGCCTGTGCAGTGATTTTTGTTTAGACGACCTGGGGGGCTTTTACTGCAAAACCCCTGATGCTTGCTCCAAAGTTCTTCAGTACCTCTTTGCTGCTCCTCTACTGCAGAAACACTGTGCAACACTAGCTACCATTAGCTTAACCCATAAAGACCCAGTGCTACTTTTGTGACAGTTCCCAAATTATTTTTTTTCTCTATAATTGACCTTTCCAAAGTGATTTAGCACCATTTATTGGAATATTATGTTCTGTGTTTTGCATTTTTTTTAGTGACAAACTGATATTTTCCTATATTTAATCTACTGATCATGTAGATGTTCATAAAATCTCAGATTAAAATTGAGGGTTGATTTAAGGTTGAGGGTTTCAATGATTTATCACCATTTACTGTAATATTATCATTTGTGTTTTGCATTTTTTTAGTGAGAAACTAGTATTTTCTTATATTTAACCTACTGATCATGTAGATGTTGATAAAATCTGAGATTAAAATTGAGAGTTATTAAATCAAAAACAGAAAACTGAAGAAAAAGTGACTTTTAAAGCAACATCTATCATTAACTGAACGTAAACCAAGTGTCTCCATCTGCTGTCATCAATCAAACTCTATGGGTTTTACTGATGGGTCAGTGTTGTAGATGATGCAATGTTTCTACATTCACTACGGAGCCTCTGAACGTCCAAATGAAAAAAATATATATATATATATACAGGGTGGGGAAGCAAAATTTACAATATTTTGAGGCAGGGATTGAAAGACAGTGTATGATCAATTAGTTTATTGAAAGTCATGAGAATTTATTTGCCACAAGAAAATGTACATAATAGAAAATGTTTTTATTCTATGTGTCCTCCTTCTTTCTCAATAACTGCCTTCACACGCTTCCTGAAACTTGCGCAAGTGTTCCTCAAATATTGGGGTGACAACTTCTCCCATTCTTCTTTAATAGTATCTTCCAGACTTTCTCGTAATAGTTTTGCTCATAGTCATTCTCTTCTTTCCATTATAAACAGTCTTTATGGACACTCCAACTATTTTTGAAATCTCCTTTGGTGTGACGAGTGCATTCAGCAAATCACACACTCTTTGACGTTTGCTTTCCTGATTACTCATATGGGCAAAAGTTTCTGAAAAGGTATGGATAATAGTGTTAGGTATGATTATGACATCAATATATGTTTGGTTTCAAAACAACTGACATAGTGCCTGCTGAGTAAAAACAACTAAATGTTCATTGTAAATTTCGCTTCACCACCCTGTATGTGTGTATATATATATATATATATATATATATATATATATATATATATATATATATATATATATATATATAATGTAATTAAATTAAACTAAATTAAATTTTAAAAAATTCAAAAATTTAAAAAATAGATTGAAAAATAAAATTAATTAGATAGATAGATAGATAGATAGATAGATAGATAGATAGATAGATAGATAGATAGATAGATAGATAGATAGATAGATAGATAGATAGATAGATAGATAGATAGATAGAAATAAAAATGTAAAAAATTCAAAAATTTACATGTATTGATAGGATAAGTGGATCAGCAGTGATTTAACTTTTTATTAGTAAATTATTTTCATCACCAGTGGATGTTTGGGTCTTCATGGGTTAAAAATGGTGCAACAAACCACTGAATACAAGTCACTTAACACAAACACACACAATCTTTTATATTGAACATTCACTCAGACTATGCATGGCTGCACAGAAACACCAATATTAACAGGATATGCATTGCAGCTTAATAGGAATCTTGCATTTCGCCCCCCAAAAAAATCAAAAATCAGAATACTTTGTGCATTGTAAACGTGGCGAGTCTGTTTTTCTTTGTCCCATCTGTCCATATGACAAAGCAGACTCCCACTGCAGTGTCTCCCCTTTCTCTTCCAACATGTTCACTGGCATGGCCTCCAGTCTCAGACCCTCTTTCAGCTCAATCAATCTGATCCCTGAGCTGCCTCTCTAGTGAGCCATCAGGAATCAAAGTGTGCAGCTGGCTGGTAGGTTGGTGACAGAGATAAATGGCGCCAGTCCCGCTCTGACTGGCAATGATCAAATTAATTACAGCTCGGGTGATATTGGGTTGCAGGGGCTGAAGCTGCTAGTATTTGGGAGCAAAAAAAAAAAAAAAAAAAAAGTCTTATGTAGTTTACGTGCACAGCTGATTTTTTTTTTTTTTTTTTCGCAATGATGTCACCAATTTCAGAGTTTCAGCCATTAAACACACCAAAGGAGGGGGATTCTTACTATATTAAACTTAGCACTCTTCACAGTCTCTGCACTACCATCTGTTCTGCTGCGATATGCTACTCAGCCAACTCACAGGCCGCAAAATACTGTGAATAGTGGAGTCTGCAGGACAGACTAAGTCATGGTGACAGTGTTTCTAAATTACCCAGAGTGCTTCTTTTTGCATTTTGAAGTTTTCATTCATCATAAACACCCGTATTGATATTAGCCTCCTCTAAAATTAGCCCCAAAAGCGGTAGCTCCGAGTGCAACATTAATAATTTCCTACATCCTTGATCACAATAGTACTCCTCAGATTAATTACGTGCCTAAATGAGTCAAGAAGGCTTTAGAATTACACAAATTGAACCCGGTGTTTAATAAGGAAATAAGGTTTTAAGGAATAAGGAAAGTCATTTTTCCTTTAGAGTCGTTGCAAATCAGCTCCTCGGGATCTTTCACTGATTAAATTTCTCCTCCCACCTAATCATGCAGAGTATAATGGGCCCAGAGATAGAAAAATGACTGTTGTATCTTGTAAAATTAACTGAGGGCACACAGCTATTTATCAGTGAGACCAGATAAACAGAGCATGGATGTCACATATACACACAGATTTAGGTTTGATCAATGGCGAACAGAAAAAACCATGAAGTATTTTTGCACATGTGCACCCTTTTACGGCTCGTATCTATCATGAATGTGACGATTGAGCTTTTGATTTGCAACTCGTGCATGTGAGGCAGTTGTACAGAACATTAATTAGAATAACTATCCCAGTCTGCTTTGCATGTTCTACAGCACAGCCATCAATCTGTGTCTTTTATATCCTGAATTACTAGAAAAAACACACCTGCGCATTGACAAAAGTGCATCGCAAGGAAGAAAAAAAAACCTTGCAGCCAACGGCAAAGAGCTTTGATCTATCTTACAAGTGATGTAATGATGAAGACAATACTGAAATTTACTTTTATACTGTGTTAATCAGTGTTTTAAAGCTGCAATGACTGTTCAACAAATCCATCAGATGTCAAACTGTTGCATTAATGAGTTTTTTTAAAGGAAAAAAAGGAGTTTTTTCAGTTCCAGCATGCATGTTTTAAGTAGAGGTGAGCAATATGGTCCAATGTTATGGACAATTTATGATTTTAATCAAGTTTCTGGTGACATGAACTGAAGACAAACACGACTCAATATATGATGCCATATATGACTGCAGAAATATATTCATAAAAAGATATTACAAGAAGCAAACAGGTTGCATTCTGAATTTTAGTTTACCAACAGAGGTTACCAAAGGAATAATCTCAATTTTGCCCTTTTTTATGATTTTCAGAAAGCAAAAAATATTCTTGGTTGAAATAATTCATAATATTGTCCAATGCCTATTATTAAGTATAGTCTAAATGTGATTAAAGTGTTAAATCGTATACTTATGGTTTACTCATTCCTGGGTTGGTCGGTTATTTTTAATATTATTTTGGTTTTGTGGAGGCAAATGACATCAAAACCAACTGATTTAACCTATAAAGACCCAAACATCCACTGGTGACCAAAAGCATCTCCTGATCTACACTGTTTAATACCTGTTGATCCACTAATCCTATGAATACATGTCAATAATCGGTGCCAAATGCAGTTTGCATCTTTTCATGGTCATCAGATATGACCCATTTGGACGTTCAGAGGCTCTGTAGTTACCATGGAAACACTGTCATCTTCTACAACATTAATTCCAATGGAGTTTGATAAAATGACAATGGATGGAGACACTTGTTTTTATTTTTAGTTAATGATAGATTTTACTGAAAAAGTCAGTTTTTGTTAATTTTTTTCAGTTTTGATACAATAACCTTTGAGTTTAGTCTGATCTTTAACCCTTTCATGTATACTGGTCACTACAGTGGACAGCTATTCTACAGCTGTTCTCTTGTATATTCATGGATTTTGTAGTTTTTGTTTTTTTTTTTTTGTTTTTTTTTTTTAAACACATATCTTTATTAAAGTTTTAAGACACTGCATATTTTTTCTGACATGAATTGGTAACATTATGTAGATCTCTCCTGAGCATAAACCCCCAGAATCACAAGCCCTCCCCATAGTTTTCACCCAATTTATCAGTAAATTCATGTTTCTGTGCGTCAAAAATTAAACGTGTGGTGCCCAGCTGAGTGGACATTTTTGCAGCTTCATGAAAAACAGGTTCACAAGAATTTCTTTTTTTTTTTTTTTCATTATTATTTTTTTAAGTATTTTTTTTATTATTATTATTTTTAGTTATTTATTTTTAAATTTATTTTTCCGAAGAAAATTTTCAATCGTATTGTTTATTTTTTTCCATGCCTAAAGAGGAATAAAAACACTCAGGAAAAAATTTTGATTAAGGTTCTCATAATTTGTGCATGAAAGGGTTAATGAACATTTGCATGATCAGTGGATTAAACAGAAGAAAGCAGATGATTTTCACTGAAAAAATATGCAAAATGCAGAGGATAATACTATAATAAATGATGATAAATCCCTTAGGAAAAGTTAAAAAAAGAGAAAAGTTCATTTGAGAACTGGTGTAAATATCACACTGGGTCTTTACGGGTTAAATGTGGCATTTAAAAAGGATTTGTCAACATTTTAGCACCTATTTTTTTTTACATTAGAGGATTAGGGCCACTGGAAAAAAGAAAAATAGGACCAATGGCCCTGTAGCTTACCGGCCAAATTAAAAGCTTTGGGAAATGTATCCAGATGCCATTTATTATCACCCAGTTATGTGTATTTATTATATTACAGAAATAGCCCATGTTTTGGTCATATTCCAATCAGATCTGTAAAAAAAAAATTCAAATTCCAACTTGATATCATTGATACTTATTGATTTGTTGGATCAATCCACTTCCTATCTGTTATAATGGGAATATTTTTCAAAGTGGCACCAAATCCAGAATCAGATCCAGATCAAAATAATTTCAATACCTTGTGCTGACATCATCATACAGAAGCTGTATACCAAGTTTGAAGTCAATCAGAACTGGAGTTTCAGAGAAGAAGACGATTTAAATGTTTTTCCCATAACAGCCCATGTTAGATTTTCTGTAAGTTCCGGATCCAGAAGAAGATCCTGATCAGCATGTGGACATTATGTTTTGGTCATCTCCCCATCAGGGCTGGACTGTAGAAATTTACGCTGGATATCATTTATATTTGCTGAGTTATTGCATTGATCCACTTCCTATCTCTTATAATGGGGAAATTTTTCAAAGTCACACTAAATCCAGAATCAGATCCGGATCCAAATAATTTCACTAAATTTTGTTGACATCATCATAAAGAAGCTGTATACCAAGTTTGAAGTCAATCAGAATTGTAGTTTCGTCAAAATTGATACAGAATGTCAATTAAAAAGTGAATTTAAAAAAAAAAAAAGAATTGTAGTTTCGGAGAAGACGATTGAAATTTTTGTAATGGCTGCAAGAGGACAATAACTTACAGCCTATCAGCCAGTAAGCTAAAAAAAATAGCTCCAATATATACATTTTCTATAATTATTCTGAGAAAATAGTCAGAATTTTGACTTTTTTTCTCAGAATTCAGACTTTTTTCTCAGAATAACAATAAAAATACATATATTGGACCTTATTTTTATTTATTTTTTTCCCAGTGGCCCTAATCCTTTTCTGGAATTTTCAGATTCAAGTTTAGTTGTCATTTCAGCATATACAAATACACAGAAACGAAATATTTCAGGTCCCTGACTGTCAGCAGCATTTAGTAAAAATAGTATAAGTTACTGATAAAATAATAAAAATAATAAAATACTGATATTAAAAAAAATAGCAATAACAATAACACCCCCCCTAAAATTACTTATAAATAACTTAAAAAAAAAAAAATAAAAAAATTATTTATAAAGTGCACAGCAGTAAAGTGCCAATTTAAAAGTGCATTCTGGGCTCAAAGTTCAGCAGTTCATCATTCTCACTGCCTCTGGATAAAAACTGTTTTAGAGTCTGGTGGTTCGGGCTTGGATGGATTTGTTTCAGACCAAACATCTCATTGATTAATTGTTAAACAACTGACAACCAATCAACACTAAACAAGTCCTGTATAGTTATCAAAACTGTTCAACGGTTCAACAAAACCCATCCATTCATCAAAACTCTGACAACAGATACCAGTTCTGTTAAATAGTTGCACTTGATTGGACTGAAGACAAACTTTCCCAACTATAATTGGTGCAAAATGGTGCCAAAACCTGAAACCAGCAAATAAAAATCATGTTCTAAACAGAAATAGTTGTATTGTGAAACAAACTCTTGGAGGGTTGGATGTGCTGTATGTAAGTATGTGATGCCAAAAGTTTGCAGGAAGACTTGGAATGTTGTCAGTGAACTCATTACAGTTCTGTTCCCTTTTCCTAAATTATACACACTCACATTCTTTTATGTTTACGATTTATCAACAGAAGCTGATACCTTTACTGCAATCCAGTCAAGTCAGTAAAAAAAAAAAAAAAAAAAAAAAAATCCAAAATGCACAATCATCACACTTCTAACAGATGACAAATCTTTCTGAATTTTCTAAAACTGAACTCATAATCCCTTAAAGTGAAAAGAAACTGGAGCTCCTCTTATTTTTTGATGTGGTCTGCAGTTTTACGCACACAACTCTCATGTGCTTAGAAGCAGGAAGTGTTTCCAAACTGAGCTCTACTTACTACTAAGCAACAAAAAACTGGAAAAAAAAAAAAAAAAAAAAACCTAAAACTATTTAACAGTGCACTGGAAATCATATGTGCCTGCATTAATCTTCTCTAAGCAGGAAATTGCTTCAGATTAAAGCAGCCAGTTGACATTTTTTCTCAGCCAATTTATCACATTAGGAGTTAAGACGCGTTTAAATATAAGCTGTCACCTGCATGTATGTCACGTGTGTATGCTGCCAAAAGTGGGTTTTCAATCATTTATAAACCTCATTTTTAACCACTTTTTATCTATAATGTGGTGACAGCTGTTCACCTTCATTTGGGAATTTTTAGTCCCATGTTACTAATTCAAAATATTACCAGATTTTTTTTTTTCACCAGAGCTTATTTATTAACACTGCATGCAAATCACAATAGACATACTGAACTTGTCATTACCTCTGTCTCCAGCTGCACTAGTTCCATAGTGGGCCATGGCTCCGCGATCTGTGCAAGAGGCATTTTCGCACGATTGTCACTTTTCCTCTCAGTCGCTATTGAATAAGTTGAGATTTGTCTGTTAAGTGCAGTTAAGCTCCCGTTTTGAAACTCAGGTCCCAAAGTCCGGGTCCAGCAGATTTCTCAGTACTTCAGATAGGAAGAAGACGCGCGCGCATATACGCAACCAAAGGGAAAAAAAAAAAAAAAAAAAAAAAAAAAAACGGGCACGACCAAGAGCTTTCCAAACAATTATAATCCTTTTGGTTTGACTCCGGTGTGTGCTGGCTCCTTTCTTTTTTTGGGGAGGGGAGGGGGAAGGGGGGGGGGGGGTGTTAGTTGAAGATCCACCTGAAACCCAAACTAAACCACTTGTCCTTGCAGACGCAGACAGGCTGAAAGGCAGGCAGGAGCGCGCGGAGCTACTTAAGATTGTGGGGTTTTTTTTTGACAGACGGGGTGAGTGTGATCCAAGCGCCCTTCAGCAGCAGCAGGACTCTAATGCAGCCTAAAGGAATTAAAAGCAGGACTCCCGTAAATCGGTGTAGGGGTTTTGATCTTGCGCCTTTCCTCTCTCTCTCTCTCTCTTCCTCCGCGTGAGACTTTGGAGCTGCGTGTGCGCGTCCCGTCGCCGCTTCTTTGGGTCCCAGCAGTCAGTGCGATGCGCGCAGGAGAGACCTCAGTATGGATGTGTGTAGTACGAGCAAACGGGCTCCAACTCGAGCTGTTATTGGCAGACTCCAACAGGATTTCATCCAGCCCCTTTTTTTTTTTTTTTTTTTTTTTTTTTTCTTTCCACTTGTTCCGCCCCCTATAAGTCTGCGTGCGCCATCCTCTGGCGCACAAACGAACTGCAAATACGTAATGCGCACTGACTGAAAAAAGCCGACTATTTATGAACGGCCTGCTTTTCTTTGATGCTGCAGCACACAAGCTTTTTCTCTGATCGGCTTTAAGAGGAAAAAAAAAAATCTGTCAATCATCTGTGGCATCTGTGAGAGAATAAAGAATATAAACATGAACCTGGGATGTGATTGTGAACTGTGTGCTCCATTGTGCAAACACTGACTTCTTCTTCTTCTAATCCAGTGCACATCCTGCTTTATCACTGAGTTAAAAAAATAGATGCACTTGTGTAAAATTATATAACATAAAAATATTACACAACATATGCAATTTAAGGAGCAGCCTAATATAAAATGATCTCTGGGTCGTGACAGATAACACATTGCTGCAACTCTGTGTGTTCATTGACAACAGCTCTTCTCATAGTCCTTGTAATCTTCAGTGATATAATAATAATACCCCCCCACACACACACACATACACACACACACACTCCAACACTTCTGCGCTTCATTCACTGCCGAGTGGATCTCACTCTTGGCTAGCTTTGGTTACTATTGGCAACAGGAGAGCATCCGACTGCCTCACTGTGGTTCAGATGCATTTTTGATTCACATTAAAATGAAAGCTTGGCTCTTAATGGACACAAACACTGCACCAAAACCCTGAGGCTGTCTCATATTTTGGTCAAAATCTAGATCACATGTTTAGATTTTGTTTATGCATCATGTTTTATAAAATGATGAGTCAGGATTTTCCACAAATACTGTAAAATAAAGGGTGGGGAAGCAAAATTTACAATATTTTGAGGCAGGGATTGAAAGACAGTGTATGACCAATTAGTTTATTGAAAGTCATGAGAATGTATTTGCCACAAGAAAATTTACATAATAGAAAATGTTTTTATTCTATGTGTCCTCCTTCTTTCTCAATAACTGCCTTCACACGCTTCCTGAAACTTGCGCAAGTGTTCCTCAAATATTCGGGTGACAACTTCTCCCATTCTTCTTTAATAGTATCTTCCAGACTTTCTCGTAATAGTTTTGCTCATAGTCATTCTCTTCTTTCCATTATAAACAGTCTTTATGGACACTTCAACTATTTTTGAAATCTCCTTTGGTGTGACGAGTGCATTCAGCAAATCACACACTCTTTGACGTTTGCTTTCCTGATTACTCATATGGGCAAAAGTTTCTGAAAAGGTATGGATAATAGTGTTAGGTATGATTATGACATCAATATATGTTTGGTTTCAAAACAATTGACGTAGTGCCTGCTGAGAAAAATCAACTAAATGTTCATTGTAAATTTTGCTTCCCCACCCTGTACAATCTACACATGCATCAAAATTGAATAGAAATGCACTTTTTTTTAATGTATGCCATTGAATTAAATGTTATTCATTCAACAATTAAGGTTTTCATGAAGTATTTTGTTTTTTGATTAAATAACACATTTTTAAAGCAAACACAGATTTTGCAATAGTACCTCAAGTGGATAGGCATGATTCAGAGTTATTGATCTATGAGTCCAAATGGGATTTTAAACAAATAAAGTCATGCCATAGTAATTTGATTGAAATGTTTATTTTAGTGGTGATTTGTACTGATTTGGGAAAACTGGCACAGAAGTAAAAAATACATTTTCAAATCAATGTCTCTTAAATAGATTTTTTTTTTAATTTAAGTTTTTATTGAACTTTTTTTTAAACCTTGGTACATGGCACACAAGAACATGTAGTATACAATCAACATTTAGCTTTAGCTAGAGACAGACTCGACATAGGCTTCATCTCACAAACACAAAAGATCAAAAATTAAATAAAATAAATAAATAAAAATGAGAAAAATTATAATAATATAAAATAAATAAAAAAAATAAATAGACAGGCAGCAAACACAAAAGAAAGCGGCTACATAAAAACATCTTCTCAACAATTTCTCTTAAATAGATTTAAAAAAACAAAAAAAACAAAAAAAACAAGTGGTACCAGGCACAACAAACCTTACCCCTCACACATATTTCATTCATTATAAGTAAATGGGAAGATTTTAAAAATTCATAAAACATTTTAACTTTGACCTACTGTTCCAAAAATGTAATGAGATCCATTCTGGATCACTGGCAGTATATGAAGTCAGTTTGGTATCAATTCAACCAATAGTTTTGCTGCTACAGACATATGAAATTTCACCAATTATAGGTAAATTGGAGAAAAAAATATAATTAAAAAATTCATTAAAAAATTTAAACTTTAACCTGTTTTTCCTACAATGTAATGAGATCTATTTGGAGTCACTGATAATCTATAAACCAAATTTGGTATGAACTGAACCAATGGTTTTGCTTCTATAGACATTTGAAATTTCACCCATTATAAGTAAATGTGGGAAGGGGGGGGGGGGCTTAGAAATTCATAAACAACTGAAACTCTGACCTGCTTTTCCCAAAATGCAAAGACATCTATTCTGGGTCACTGGCATTCTATAAACCAAATTTTGTTTTTTCGATTCAACCAGTAGTTTTGCTGCTTTAGCGTTAACAAACAAACCCCTTAAAAATGGTTTATGGCTATCAAAAACAAGATATGTAATGAATACTTGGAATATTAAATGACAAAATATATTTGTTTCAATGCACCACTATGCATGAAATAACATGGGAAATGACCCTTTCATATGTGGTATCAAGAGTTATTTTTTTTATTTTTAACAATACATACCCTTACTTTTGACCTATGTTTGTATGAAAGCATTAGTCTAAATATCCAATGTACCTTTTATGTGGATCCACCATTTTTCCTAGAATAAAACCAAATCTATCGCTCTCAGCACTATCCATCATGTCGACATATATAGTGGAATAAGGAACATGATATTTTGACTTGGACATTTAATGACATGAACTGTGTTAGTGAAGCAGAATAAGTGGATCATGTAATTTTGCTGCATTTATGGAGCTTTTTAATCATACCAGCTGCTCTCACTCTTCACATTATGGTATGTTTGATTGATAGATTATTGAAATATGTTGTATAATGGCTCATCATTTCCCTGACATACAGTATGTATCTCTTCTGTTGGACTTCGTTTCCATGCTGTTCCCATTCCTTCATTTTACTCCATTCATTCACTTCATTTATCTTCCCGCAGACACCTCATGCATATTTCTGTGCCATGTTAACGCATTAATAATTTCACACGCCCATAGGGATGCATGTTAGTGTACATTTGTTTTTCATTACATGTCCATACACAGGAGGACACAAATAAGGGAAACATGCAGTTTTCTTTTTCCGTTCAAACCCTTTAGAGTCAGTGAACTCCTTTTCCATTTTTTTTTCCTATCCATTCTACTCTAGTCAAAGACAGAAGGTGAGATTACACCTCTGTGCCGAGGGTTATCTATCATCCCCACATTGTGTGTAATATTCAACATCACAGCGTCCCAAAGCTCACATTAACCCATCGATTTGTCTCCATGATGGATCTGCTAGGGGAAAGCTCATGGTGCCTCATAATGCCATATTGGTCTTTGTTATTTAGTGCAGTCATGCTGCTGTTTCCTCTCCTTTCCATTCTCCTCAACAACATTTCTCATCTTACGTTTGTCTTTTTTTTTTACCCTCTTTTGTCCATTATACACACAGACAAGTGCCGCTTCCTCGTTTTCTCTCCAAGGATAACAGTAGGTTGGTGCACTGTTTATGGTGCCCTCTGTTTGATATGATGAATATCACCCTCTCGCTATGACGATGAGGTGAAAACAAAGTCCAATTAAGACAATTTATCAAAACAAAATAAAGGAAGAGCATCTAGAAGGGCAAAGAAAAGGGCACAGGGCTATGGAAGTAGGTTCTACTTCTGATAAATGCATTGCCACCCCAGTTGGTCATCCATCCATTTACTGAAATGCTTAGTCCTGGTGGGTGGGTGGGGGGTTGTTGGTGTTGGGGGGGGCTTTCAAAGTCTATCCCAGCTACCTGGGGAAGAAGGCGAGGTGCATCAGTTCATTCAGGGCTGACATATGACATACACTACAAACAACTTGGGGGTTTTTTTGTCATTTTTTTTTGTCATTTTTGCCATTTGTAAATAAAACTATGTCCGGTCATTAAAAAATGTGTTTCAATTCAATTCACACACAAAAAAGTAAGAAGTGCTGTGCAAAATCCCAACTGAAAAAAATAGCCCAAAAATTTAAAATGTCCTTCACTTTTTGTTTGTAGTGTATACCAACAAACAACCAGTGGTGATTTCTCATAGACTGCAAGGGAAGCTTGGCTTCCCCTAAAATTACGAAAATTAAATGGTTAAATATGTACGGTTGTGTTGACATTTTATTGACTACAAATATGTTAGAACACGTTCATCTCACAGATGAGTTTGTTCAGAATCAGCTTTATCACAAATCAGTGGACTCGATGTTGTTCACTTCTCATACATTCCCGTTGCGCTGTTTTCTCATTCGATCTCTGCTCAGTGCATTTGTCCGTAGATGCTCAGCGTCCATGCACTTCAATAGGACTGAGTGGAACAGTTTTTTTCATTGCCTCAAAACTGGACGGTAATTGGATAAATGCCACGATGTTGTCCCGCCCCCGGACGCTCGGCGTCTCTGGGGGTGAATGGAGCTGTGGGCGGAGCTCGGCTGGGCTGGACACCAGGCTTCCACGTGCTGACTGGAGGATCAGTCAAAAGGCTGAATCCCGTTTGATTGACAGTTATTTTGAGATCTACTCCTTCACTGACACAGTTCAGTTTAATACCGTCGCACATTCTGCTGTGAAATCAAGAGAGAAACCACTACAAAATTACTTGTTCATTTCTTGCACTGTAAATAAAACACACTCATTGTACTTCCTTGTTTCAATTTAACATAATTTCAACATTTTCTTGTTTAGTTAATACAATGAGGTCACTGACCATTTTCTTAAAAAGGAACGGAGGGCCGAATTTATGTTTAAATAACTTGACTTTTTTTTATGTAAGCCGACAATGAGCTTCCACTGTTTGAAAGACGAGCAGCCTCCACTGCAAACAAACATTCCCTCTCTCTGTCACACCTGTGGGTGAATGCGTTGGCCAATGAACCTTTAAAGTGCATGTCTGAACAGTAGGAGGAAGTTTCAGACCCCAAAGTGAACCTAAACAGACATACAGGGAGAACATGCAAACTCCACACATGCAGACTGGTGCTGGAACCAAACCCTCCTTCATATGAAACAAAATTGAAACTTATACATGGAAATTCATTCATTCATTCATTATCTGAACCTGCTTTATCCTCACTAGGGTCACAGGGGTCGCTTGGAGCCTATCCCAGCTACTTATGGGCAAAGGCAGGGTACACCCTGGACATTTCGCCAGATCATCGCAGGTAAACATGGAAATTGATATTGGAAAAAAAATTGTATTTGTTTGTTCAGAAGGACCAATAAAGGCTCCATTTTCAAAGAACCAGAATTTTCTGTCACTGATTTAATGGGTCAGGCTTTACAGGGATAAAAGCATATTTTTGCTCTTTATGAAGTCAATAGGCCTCAATAGAGGGGGAGTAGTGTTGGCAAAACCAGAGTAATAAAAACAAACAAAAACATGACCCTATTCAAAGGTACATTGACACTGTATACATTAGATTTGGTGTGTCACATGTGAATGTACTGCAGGGGATCTTATTCTTTGTGTGACATCACATCTGACAGCAGTGACTCAGAGGTATCTCCCATTCACTAATACAGACTCCAGGGATACCCTACCCCCCTCCTTCAGTGAAAGAGAAGGGAAGCATTATGGGTAATATGACTCAGTCCATCATGTCATGCATGTGCAATGGTGTAAGACCGTACTCTGACTTGTTGGTGTGTTGACACAGGGATGAAGTGTTTTCATGGAGTGGCTGTCCAACAGGGCTTAAGCTGTGACAAAACACACCACAGATCTATTCCTAAAGCCTGTAGATTAGATAAACCGATGCAAGGATGGCAACGTAATTAAACCTCATTTGTAGACAGAGGTGAAACCACAGAGGTGACGTCGAGAATGCAGAAAAAGAAAGAGTGAATAATAATAATAAATAAATAAATGTTGTTCCCCTCTCTGTTAACAGCAGTGTGTTACTCACACAGCAGTAAACAGTGATGTTAACATGCAAATATATGCATACTCCAGTTGTCAAGTGGCACTCAGTTATGCAGTACCTCAAAATTCATGTCATTTATTTTGGAAGGTTTTTATTTTTTTTTTTATTTTCAAGGCTGTATGTATCATTGTTTCAGAGAAGGTGACTTTAAATGCGAGGTCATCAGTGTTTTATTCATTTCTGTTTCTGTATTCATTTTGTTTCTGCTTGTGATTTGTTTCATTAATCAGTTTCTATATTCCAACCCAATCCAACTTTATTTGTAAAGTACTTTAAAACAACTGCAGCGGACCAAAGTGCTGTACAGAAGAATAATTAAAACCAAAATAGAAGCGTAAAATACAGAATAGATTTATAGACATAGAAACTGTACAAAAATGAAAACAGTGCTATATTAACCCATAAAGATCCAGTGAAACTTTTGTAGTAGTTTCCAAATTATTTTTTCTCTATTTCTACCTTTCTTAACTGATTTATCACCTTTTTTTAAATAATATTATCCTCTGTATTTTGTATTTTTTGGTGTAAATCATGTATTTTCCTATATTTAATTCAAAGATCATGTAGATGTTCATAAAAACAGAGAAAACTGAAGAAAAACGGACTTTTTCAGCAAAGATAATGCTTGCTGAATATATAAACAACTGTCTCCATTCACTGTCATTGATTCAACTCCATAGGTTTTACTGGTGAATCAATGTTTTTGAAGATGACGGTGTTTCCATGTTCACTATGGAGCCTCTGAACGTCCAAATGGGTCATATCTGATGACCATGAAAAAACTAGAAACTGCATTTTACACCAATTATTTACATGTATTGATAGGATTAGTGGATCAACAGGTATTGAACAGTTTAGATCAGTAGAAGGTTTGTGTCGTAGGTGGTTGTTTGGATCTTTATGCATTAAAAAGCACTGAAATATGTCTTGAATCTCTCTGCTTAATTACTATGTGAAGGTGCACTCATTTAAGATGCAAAGACTAAAGCATAAATAGCAGATCCGCATTTTAATGACAAAAACAAAATTTTGCAATAAAAAAAAATACTGTAGTGAAATAAAATGATAGGGAAAAAAAGAACAATGCAACACTTATTGTTTAATCTTGTGGTTTTATGATTGTTTCGCATTTTATGTATTAAAATATTTGGTGTCCCATGAGAAATGTACATTATCTTCTGTATTATTTCTGTTTTAGCTTTGCAAGGTTTATTTTTGTGTCCTCATGTAACATTGTACTGTCCTGCTGCGTCACATTACATCGTATTTCTACTATGTTATTGGTTTTTTTTTGCTAGTGTAGCACTACAGCTCAAGCCAAATTTCCCTGAGGGGCAATAAAGGATATCCTATATCTAATCTCACATGAACTAAAGCTAAGTAGAATTGGAAGCAGAATGAATTTTGTTTCCAACAGACGTTAAATCATGTTGTACAAGAGCTAAATTGCTTTGCATAAGGCAGGAATTTTAATGCTTTTGTAAATCATTTTTGACGTCTTCCATCATCTTTTTCAGCTGCTATAAATCAAAACTTTGCCCTACGACCTGAAAACTCAGACAAACACTTAAAGTAAATCAAAACTATGCAGTGAAATCAAACACTTAACTTAAAGACAAAGTAAAAAATGACATACAAGTGGTGCCAGGCACAACAAACCCCACCCCTCACACATATTGTAGCACATTTTGGCTTTTTACCTCCGCCAAGGAGGTTATGTTTTCATTGGGGTTTGTCTGTTTGTTTGTTTATCTGTCTGTTAGCAAGATAACTCAAAAAGTTCTGGAAGGATTTTGACGAAATTTCCATGAAACGTTGATACTGGCACAAGGAACAAATGATTGGGGGGGGGGGGGGGGGGGGGGGGGCTGATCTGTCTTGGCGGAGGTCTGGGCTCTCCGAGCACTTTTCTAGTTCCAGCTGATGTCATCATATATATGCACGTGCTGATGTCATCATATCAGTTGCCTCTATATATGTACCAAGTTTGAAGTAAATTGAAACAAAATGGATGTTTTCATACAGATTTGAAATTTCACTCATTAAAAGTAAGTGGGAGGAAAAAAAAATTTAAAAATTCATAAAAATTTGAACTTTCACCTACTCTTCCCAAAATGTAATGACAGTGGCAATCTATAAACCTAATTTGGTATGAATTCAACCAATAGTTTTGCTGTTACTGACATTTGAAATTTGGCCCATTGTAAGTAAATGGGGGAAAAAAAAGATTTTAAAAATTCATAAAAAATTTGAACTTTGACCAACTTTTCCCAAACTGTAACCACATCAATTTTGGGTCACTGGCAATCTATAAAACCAATTTGGTATGAAGTCAACCAATAGTTTTACTGCTACATACATTTGAAATTTCACACATTATAAGTAAATGAAAAAAAAAAAAAAAGAATTTAAAAATTCATAAAGAATTTGAACTTTCACCTAGTGTTCCCAAAATGTAATCAGATCTATTCTGGGTCACTGGCAATCTATAATTTCAATTTGGTATGAATGCAACCTATAGTTTTGCTATTAACAAACAAACAAACAAACAAACTGAACCAAAAACAATACCCCAAAGTAAAAATAAAGACTTCAGCTATAAAGTCTATAATAACTCTGTTCCCAAAGGCAAACCATGCATGTATATAAATACTATATATGTAGTAAATAACTTCACAAATGGAAGCATTAATCTGCTTATTGGCACAGATGGTGATAAATACTAATGGACACTGCGTATCCAGTAATAACATGCACTTCATGCTGTAAATACTATACTTTATTCTTATTCCACTTTGTATTCAATACACAGAATGCATTATGTAACAGAGTAGGCACTTTGACTTTGATAATAATTCCGTCTAAGCTCCATCCATGAGGACACATCTGCAGCACAAGGATCAACTGGTTCAACTGCACCATTGGACAAATTAATTAGCTGCTCAACAGCAGAGCACGGCTGATTTTTTTTTTGTTCACTGCTGGCAGAGAAGATGACATTGTACTGAGTTAAAATGCACTTCAGCTCTGAGCCATAGAGAAATCAGGAATAAATTGTGTTATTGTAATTCAAACATCAGTGGATTTATCATCTGTCACAGCCAGAGCGGGCTGCACGTGGACTACGCAGGATAACATTGATTAGTCATTAAATAAAAAGACAAAGGGGAGAGTGTGATGTAAAACTCATTTTTCTATTGTTGGGTAAGTGCAGCCTGGTAGTACTTTTTTTTCCACAAATAATGCATTTTGCTGTAACAGCTCCTAATGCTGAAACTGCTGAGGCCAAACACTTATGACTAATGGGTGTGCTGTCAAGTACAAACTGCATGTTGGGACTTGAATTAGAAGCTGAGGTATTTGAGGTGGGTAAAAAAAAAAAAAAAAAAAACAGGAAAAAGAGACCATCTTGCTATAAAAACCACCGCAGCCCAAACAAGGCTACAGTAACACAGCATCCAGTCAGTGGGTTTCACACAATGATGGATCACAACTTTGATATTTGTACATAAAACACAGCAAAACAGCAGCGTCAGCTTTTATTACCACTTCGTCACCAAGCGCTGCAGGCTTTGGCATGAAACACTGAGTAAGATTAACTGCAAATTTTACAGTCCATTAGTTTTCCAGTATCTCAGTTCAACTATTTTCTGCTTAAACTTTTAGAGATTGTTGTGGCCTAATAGAAGATTAGCAGTGATGCATCCTTAATAATAAGCAGACATTATTTCCACTATTTAGAAAAAAGCATTTCATTGGTGTAAAGATGCTATGACAAACCCCACTGCACAGTAGTTAGTAACAAAAATGACAAAAATGACAAAAGAAACACACATATTCAATTGAATAGATTATTTTTATAGTTATATTAGCATTGTTTTAATCACTTGTGAAGATTAACCCTATAACGCCAAATGTATCACATTTGATACATGAGTTTTGAAGCCCTCTATGATCAGTGTGATTTTTTTTTTTTCTTGAAAAACCTGATGTATACAATTAGATACATGCAATACACGGATAATCCACCAGGGGGGAGGAATTCATTTACCAGAGGCCTTTCCAGTGACACTACAAGACTGTCATGAATGAGGAAGGAGGCAGAACTTTGACAATTTTGTAAAGGAATTACTGATTTGTTAGACATGTTTGTGTTTTATTATTATTATTATTATTATTATTATTATTATTATTATTATTATTATTTATTTATTTATTTATTATTATTATTAATAATAATAATAATAATAATAATAATAATAATAATAATAATAATAATAATAATAATAATACATCACACTAATATAGCACTTGTTTGGACACTCAAAGACACTTCACAAACAAACAAAACAAAAAGAACAGAGAGAGAAAAAAAAGAGGCTCAAGAAAATGTAAGTTTGAACATGTGGGTTTTGAATAGTGATTTGAAGTTTTGTATTGATATATATATATATATATATATATATATATATATATATATATATATATATATATATATATATATATATATATATATATGTGTGTGTGTGTGTGTGTATGTATGTATATACACACACACACACACACACACAGACACACACACACACACTATAACATTATGGCCTTTCCCCTTCCCCCTTCCCCCTTCCCCCCTCCCTCTGCCTCCTTCTCTTTGTTGAAAGTGATTAACAGCAGGGGGTGCCAGATATTCAAAGGGCAGCACTTGGACTATAGCCTTTTCATGTGGCCTTGCCCTTTACATCTGGGTTCAGCATCAGGTTAGTTATGACCTGCAGTTTGTGGAAATGTATAAGCGATTTCATACAAAACAAAAGAGAGATTTCCTGTAATTCTTATCAAAATCCCTTGAGGAGTCACAGAGATGAACCTCAATGCATGTTTATCGCTGTTGTGCAGAATTCTATCTGCAAACATTTCTTGAATGTGCATGAAAATCACTGACTGGATGGAAGCGCAATGTATTGTCATTGCAATAAGAGAGCACAGACTCGCATAGTGATGTGTTCTTAACCCTTTAACCCCTGAGACATTATTCCAGGTCAATGTTCTGCTGTGAGTTTGCATCAGTTTCAGTGTCTTAAAGCTGCTGTGAGTATGTGTTTCTGTTCCTTTTCTTCAGTGGTTTTGTTTTACTGTGTGTTTTAGGGTCAAAACAGGGTGAAATAACAGAGAAAGACAAAGAGAGGAATTACAGTATGACCGTTTTTTACTAAATAAGGCACTCAGAATGGACATCAATAAGAGATTTAGGATGTTGAACATAAACTGTGAACTGGAACACACTGAACAACAACAAGGATTTGAATATTGGTTCAGTAGCTTTTGTTTTGAAGCTCTTTTTTTTCCTAAATCAGTTAATCTGCTTTTTGACACCTGTTTGAACTTCAAAACTCAGTAAAAACACAGGAAAATCAAAGCAAACAACAGTGAAAACAAAAAAAACACAAGGAAAATGATGTAAAAAAAAACAAAACAAAAAACAAAAAACAGCTCAAAGCACACTGAACCAAAACATTAGTATTACCATCAAGTGATTGACATAACTTTTTTTGGATTTTCAGATCTCATTTATTTATTTATTTATTTATTTATTTATTTATTTTCTCCTCTGACAGAGATTTTAACTGTAATTGTAGATTATAATAAGACCATCAACTGATTAAACACAAATATTTGATGGAAGTCTACTGTTTAGCATCCTAGTGTTTAGCATCTGTTTACCAACAGTCTCTCAGCTCCACCCTTTGGTCCATATATGGTCACATTTACCCATAAAGACTCAGTTTTACTTTTGTACAACAATGTAAAAAAAAAAAAAGTCTATTTTTATAGCGACTCACTGGGGCTGCACTGAGCATGCTCAGACGTCTAAAGATAGAAAGAAAACGGTCTATTCTATCAGCTTGTTTTGAAAATTTTCTTATAGAGCAAACAGTTGAATTTTCATGAATATTTAAAATTAATCGCACATTCAGAGTGCTCACCATAGACACATCAGGGGTTAAAGGGTTAAAGGAGATCAGAGCACATATTTCCATCCGTATTAGGTATTTACCCCCTGCTGTGGAACATAACTTCTGAAGGACAGAAGCCATACTTTCATTTCATGCTATTTACGCTACATTCCATACGCGTTTCCCTCATAGTCCACATCATATCTGTTACAGCTCTATTTCAGCGTAGGGGTGGTTTGTTTATGTCAACAGTTACAGTTGTATTGAATTGAATTGAATTGCTCTTTATTGTCATTTGACAGCACAGAGTACAGCAGCTGACAGCAGTTGTTGTATAATGATAAATCTGCTTAACATTCCACATATTAGTGTTTTTCTGACTATCTTCTTTTAATGCTTGTGGATGATTCTACATATAGTATAGAGTTAAAGCTGGATTTACTTGACCGCTTCTTTGTTATAACTACCCTGAGTTAAACAAACAGCCCTTTAATTTCCTAGTGAATCCATTAAAATGATCATTGTTTCCAATTTCATACAATACATATATTTATGTGGAAAAAAATAAATAATTCATGAATGCTTTTTCCCAGTAGCATCCTTTGCATTTTGATATAATTATGTAGACTTTAAATAATTCAGTGAGCACAAATATTTTCCAGAAATATGGGACATTAATAAAATATTGTTTGAGATAGGGCACTGTTTTCTCATGCTGTATTGAGCCTGGATGTCTGCACAGTAGAAAAGGGTCAAAAAAGAAATGTTTCCAGAAAATTCCTCAGAGAGAAGCCGAACCAGTGGACTTGGGAAAGAGGATTAGGTCTGCTGGTCGGTACAAAAAGAGCAAGTTGTTTTCCTTTTTAACCCTTGTGACAGCCGACATTATTGTTGTTATTGGATTTGTTTCATATTTCTAATTAGCACAGTATATTACAGGTAGTGAATAATTTGGGAATTAAATAACTAGTGAAATGTGTGCATTTTTGTGAATAAATGTTTAACATTTAAAAAATAAATAAAATAAATAAAATAAATAAATAAAATGCAATGTTCAATGCCTTGCAATGTTTGTCTGATTCTTTCTATGCTAACCATAGCTAGCACTGCACACTGTTGCTGCTGTAGAGGAGCAGAATAGTAAAATCAGCCATGTCTCATTTCGCATACATTATTAGTATTATTTGTTTATTTTATGGAGGTGACTTTACTCACTTTCACAACAAACTTTTCATGCTTATTTGACTTGTTTTTGTTTGTTTGGTTTTTTTTTGTTTTGTTTTTTTTTTTAGAAAATAATTGCCTGTTTGGGGGGGGGGGGGGGGGGTGTTAATTATCTCCATGAAAGAAACACAGATATATTAGACTTAAAGCAATAAGTATGCTATACTTCTTCTGCTGTGTTTCTTACATCCATGTGTAACATAGCACCATCTTTTGACCACAGCACATAGCATGAAGTCTATCCATTCAACATCTGTTTAAGGGTCAAAACACGGTATTCGAAATCTCTCTGATGGGACATTTTAGAGAAAATTTGACAGATTAATGTTGCTAAATGACCCACATTTTTACTTTTAAATTCATTTTTGCTTTAGTTGGACCATAAGGGATTATCCAAAAAGAGGAGCTGCTTTATGTTGAAATAAATTTAGGAATGGCAATCAATTAAAGTTCGCTCTCTGATGGGACATTACTGTGTTTTGACCCTCATGGAGATTTTTTTAAATTCTTTTTCAGATGTTCACCTCAAATTTTAACATTCACTGTTTTATGGATAAACAGGAATGAGCAAGCCTAAGGGAAAATTTGAAATCTGTATCCTCCTGAGACCCAGAGAAGTAAAGGTTTGGGGGTTTTATATTAAATAATTACCTTGATTGGAAATAGCATGATGCAACTTTTTTTTTTTTGTTTTGGATACATTTTTAATAAAAAAAAAAAAAAAATTATGGTATGTCATTTGCAGTGAACTTTTTTTTTTAAGTAAAGCTGTGAAATTCTTGTCCCCTACATAGGACAAAAATGCACTGCTGGGTCTCCAGAGGGTATATATGCCGTTATTATGGATGTTAGAAATACAATAAGCCTATATATACATGACCAAACTCCAACACAAAATTCACTAATATGCAGAAACACAAGTACATCCTACAAATAGGACAAGAACTGCAGCTAAAAACTGAACCAATGTGGAAATATCTTAAAGTGTAATACCACTGATGACCACTAAGGGCATTTAAACACCAGGAGCATTTTTTCATGTCATTAATTCACACATCAATAATGTTTAAGACATGAGTACGTTTACACAGGGAGTGAATATTTCACAGCCAAAAAGTGATGTATTAATTTTTCACAAGATCGATTTTTTCAAGCTATTGTAGAGCAGATAAAAGCATCGATCAATCATTTGTGTGAAATGGGTGTCATGTGACAACAATGATGGTCAGACCTATTGATTTGTATCCACATTTACTTTAGTAAAGAAAAAAAAGAAAAAAAAATAATGACATGAAGGACAACATGTGGAGCAGTATTGACCATCAGGACAGTAGGAGTTAGCATAACATGAAGGTCATAGTGTTTTTGTGTGTGTTTTCTAATGTGGATAGTGGATGGAGAACCAGAGGAACAGAGGATCTGGATCAGACAGACGGACCACAGACAAGGCTTCAGGAAACGCTGAATCCATTACAGAGCTGTTGAACAGCCTGGCACGAATATATCAGAATCTTTTATCAGACAAGTGTCATAACTGTCACCAACTCACATCACTGCCAGCGTGCATTGGCTTTGACAACCCTTTAGTGTGGATTTTCACCCCTGATGTGTAAAGACCTCTGTACTGAACCTCTCTGTATAAGCCAGGGGTGTCAAACTCATTTTAGTTCAGGGGCCATATTCAGCTAAATTTGATCTGCAGTGGGCCGAACCAGAAAAATAATAACATAATAACCTATAAATAATGACAACTCCCAATTTTTGTCTTTGTTTTAGTGTAAAAAAAAACCCCATTAAAATATGAAAATACTTACTTTTATAAACTATCCAAAAAACAAAAAAAAAAAACCCTGAAAAAAATGACATTTAAATTAAAAAACATAAGAAAATATAGTGCAATTTTAACAATATTATTCCTCAACTTCTCATTTCTCCATGTGCATTATGGATCAGATCTACAAAGACACTAAACATTGAGGAACAGGCAGAAAAATTGTTAAAATCGGGTTTAATTTTCTTTAGACATTTCAGGTTGTTCATATTTGTTCAGGTTATTCACATTTTAGTGTTACAGGATGGTCTGTAAATGTAAATATTTTCATAATTTAATGTTATTTTTTGCACTAAAACAAAGAAAAAAAAATTAAGTTGTTCATTCTAGATTTTTTTGGCTTAATTCAAGATTTTTTTTTTTTATTTAATCAAAGATTTTTTTTCGCTTAATTGAAGATTTTTTTTTACTTAATTGAAGATTTTTTTTTTTGCTTAATTGAAGATTTTTATTTTTTACTAAATTGAAGATTTTTTTTTGGCTTAATTCAAGTTTTTTTTTTTTTTTTTTACTTAATTGAAGATTTTTTTTTTTTTTTTGGCTTAATTCATGATTTTTTTTTTTTACTTAATTGAAGATTTTTTTTTTTTTTTTGGCTCAATTCATGATTTTTTTTTTTACTTAATTGAAGATTTTTTTGGCTTAATTCAAGATTTTTTTGCTAAATTTGAGATTTTTTTTGGCTGAATTGAAGATTTTTTTTTTACTTAATTGAAGATTTTTTTTGGCTTAATTGAAGTTTTGCTTTTTTTTTTTGTCTTAATTCAAGATTTTTTCCTTAATTCAAGCTAAATTTTTTTTTGCCTAATTCAATTCAAGACTGTGGAATTTTTGCACTTGGCAAAAACATCGCAGGGGCTGAAATGGACCCTTTTGCGGGACACATTTGGCCCACAGGTCAAATGTTTGACACCCCTGGTATAAGCAGTGTTTTTCAACCTTGGGGTCACGACCCTGTATGGAGTCACCTGGAATTCAAATGGGGTCGCCTTACATTTCTAGTAACTGATGAAAAAAAAAATACTAATAAAACATTTTTTTAATGATTCAATATATTACGGAAGCGTGTTGCATTCACACAAAAAATTAAATTCGGTTCTGTTTTTCTGAATTAACAAGATAATTATCTTAATTACGAGAAAAAATAAGTAAAAAAAAAAAAATTGGCGCTGTTTTTCTGAATTTATGAGAAACTGTTTCCTGAAAAAAATTTTTTTGCTGTGTTTTTCTGAGTTTATGAGATATTGTTTTCTGGAAAAAAAATTGCTCTGTTCTTCTGAGTTTACGAGATACTGTTTCCTGAAAAAAATTAAATTGGGCTCTGTTTCTCTGTGTCAGTGGGACAGTGGTCCCTGATCCAGGCAGGAGCTCCTTCTACCTGTGCTGCTGAAAAGCCTTCAGGGGAGCGTGAAGTTTTTTCCATTCTCGAAATTGGTTCCGTTTACAGATCATGGAACTAGTTTTGTTTACAAAACTCAGAACCAAGCTGTGCTCCAACCTCCAAGCCCCGCTTCACGCATGGATCAAGCCCTCCAAGTGCAGCGGTGTGGAAGCCGGACAGGAGCCAGCACTCGGAGCCTGTAGCCCGGCTTCCTGACAGGACACGACGTGGTGATGGGAGTTGGCATTAATGAAGTCAAATAAAATGACATTCACCAGCATTAACGAAAATATAAACAGCAGAAGAGTGCAAATGTGTATTCATTTATTTGTCGGACCCGATTGGACCCTTGGGCGGGCCAGATTTGGCCCCCGGGCCGCATGTTTGACACCTGTGTTGTAGTGTGACTGGAAAGGCCTGTGGTGTTACAAAGTTGTTGGGGTTGAGGGGGGGTCTGGAGATTTTTCATCCTCCAAAGGGGGGCCCGACAATAAAAGACTGAGAAGCACTGAACTATAGTAATGTCACAGGTGAAATAAACCATTTAAGCCCATTTCTGACAAACACACAAATTGGTTTTGTTGGTGAACAAACTGGAGGTTCCTTCTGGAGTGGCGGTACTGTGTATGAAAATCAAAGGCAGAGGGAAGTTATGAAGCCTTAAAGCTGCAGTGCCTGCACATACACACACATACACACACTATTCCAACAGGTAGGAGTGGGTAAAGGGGGTGGGGGGGGTGGAGGTGCAGGAGGGAGGGGTCTCTGCTCCTGTGCGCGCCTGACAGTTCCGCACTATTGGCTCACCTGTACCTGTACGAAGGAGTGCCATTCGTCCAAATCCGGATCGGTGCCTTTCCCTTCCTCCTGCAGCCCAGACAGGTAGAAGTCTGCGAGGAGAGCTGGGAAGTGAACCAGCGACTGCAGCAGGACTCCCAGCATGGAGCCGATCACGTCCTGGAGCGAGGACCGAGTCAGTGAGTGGCTCCAAGGTGAGGACCATTACGCATTACGCATTAGGTACTACTGTGGGTTTGGTTTTTTCTGTCTGTCTGTCGTCTCCTGTCTCGCCCTGACCGCCTCTTCTGCTACTTCGGGCTTCGGACACTGAGACAGAAATAGAAGCGCACAACAAATCCTCTTGGAAGTGAAAGGTGGAGGTGGAATGAGGAAGTGGCCTGCGCTCCAAGCCTGGGTCTGAGCACTGTCAACAACTCAGCTACTACACGAGCTGTTAGGGTTCCAGGAAACACTGTGGGTTACTCTGACCATCGATTCAATCCTTCTTTACTTAAAGATTCACCTTAAAAACAATACAGATGCCTTTAGGTTTCTTTGAACTGCCCCTTGTACACACAGACTATAAAGAGCAGGGATTAATGCTTCCGTGTGTTCCAGAGGGAAAGAGAACATACATGTGCACCTTTAACACTTGGATTTGGCACCAGGTTTCATTATTTTCTATGTTATAAACAAGCCTGTTTATGTACTTGGATGAATATGATTATTATGATTATGATTATTATGATTATTATTATTATTATTATTAGTAGTAGTAGTAGTAGTAGTAGTAGTAGTATTTATTATGTATTTATTTTTTAAATTATCATTATTTATTATTATTATTATTATTATTATTAGTAGTAGTAGTAGTAGTAGTAGTAGTAGTAGTAGTATTTATTAATGTATTTATTTTTTAAATTATCATTATTTGTTATTATTATTATTATTATTATTATTATTAGTAGTAGTAGTAGTAGTAGTAGTAGTAGTAGTAGTAGGAGTATTTATTTATGTATTTATTTTTTATATTATCATTATTTATTATCATCCTTATTATTATTATTATTATTATTATTATTATTATTATTAGTAGTAGTAGTAGTAGTAGTAGTATTTAGTTATGTATTTATTTATTTTTAATTATTATTATTATTATTATTATTATTATTATTATTATTATTATTAGTAGTAGTAGTAGTAGTAGTAGTGTTAGTATTTCTGTATTTATTTTTTAAATTATCATTATTTATTATCATCATCATCATTATTATTATTATTATTATTATTGTTGTTGTTGTTGTTGTTGTTGTTGTTAGTAGTAGTAGTAGTAGTAGTAGTAGTAAAAGTACAATTTATTTATGTGTTTATTTTTTAAATTGTCATTATTTGTTAGTATTGTTATTATTATTATTATTATTATTATTATTATTATTATTATTTATTTTATTCTTTTAAATTATTTCTTCTTCTTCTTCTTCTTCTTCTTCTTATTATTATTATTATTATTATTATTATTATTATTATTATTATCTTATTCTGTATTATTGCTCTGTTTACTGTTTAGTCTCACTATTTGTGCTGTTTGGTTTAAAAAAAAAAATCATACTCTTTTTCATACACTGTTGCCCACAGAATTGTAATAATTTTCTCATCAGACACATTACGCCTTTTATTGTTATTTATCCACATCAGTAGTCACCTTTGACCAGGTATAATGATTACATACTGACTCCCATTTATCGTTTTATCTAGAATATAGGTGTCAAATTCATGTTTATTAAGGGGCCACATACAGCCTAATATGGTAATAAAGTGGGCCAGATTAGTAAAATAATATAAATAACATGATAAGACCTTATAAATAATGTTTTTTCTGTGTTTTTGAGTGAAAAAAATCTGTCATGGAAATGTTTACATCTAGTAACATTTAGTAACAGGCAGTATATTGACGAAATTCCACATACTTTCACGTTGTTCATATCTGTTCAGGTCATTCACATTGTTTGTTAATGGCAAGTCTATAAATGTAAACATTTTTCTGTAATTTTACTTTTACTCTAAAACAAAGAAAATTTTTGTGGTTTTCATCATTTATTGTTTATTATTTTAGTTTATTACTGACTCAGGGCCGCTACAAACCAATTGGAGTTTATGTGTTTATCACATTTTAATTGTATTTTATTGTATTTTTAATCTATTTTGCACTGTAAAGCACTCTCTGTCTGAAAAGTGCTATATAAATAAAATTTACTTACTTACTTATTATTATCATAGTATTTTACTGGTCTGATCCACTTTAGATTGCATTGACCTAAAATGATTTTAACATCTTTGATTGTTCATATCTTCAGTGTAAGTTTTGCATTTTACATAATTATCCCACAGGCTGGATTGGACCCTTTGGTGGGCCGGATTTGGCCCCAGGGCCGCATATCTGACACCTGTGATCTAGATTAAATCCCAGTGTCACAATCTTTTCATGTATATGTGTATATTTAAGGTTGATTCACCTTCAGAATCAGAACCTTTCACCGAAAAAGACAAAAAAAAGACCTTGAACAGAGAAATATAACAACAAAACCAGTTGTCAGGAATTCCTGTCGGACATCATGACATGGTGTGTAGTGTGTAGTGTGTGTTGCATGTCATGTAAATATTAAACTTTTTGAATTTATTTATTTATTTTACCAGTTTTTGTTTGTAAATATCCTCTTTCTACAAAAATATCTCAACATCCGGATTTGGGATGTCTACATTAAACCAGTTTCTAACAGCTTTCTTACATATAACAGAAATAACTGAGTGAACAAACAAATAAGGGTCATTTTACACTAAATTCAACACCTAAATCATGTTTTCTTCACATACTTTAAGTTGTATTTCTCTTCTGTAAAAATCATAAACAAATAGAGCTGTAATGATTAATCACTATTAAATGAATCACTAACTATTCTGATCATCAGTCAGTTTGAGCGACTAAGAAAAACGTGTTAATTCCAGTGACTGCAGCTTCTTAAATTTGAATATTTTCTGGTTTCTTTCACCCTCTTTGACACTAAACTGATTATCTTTGGATTGTGGACCAAACAGTGCATCTGAGGATGACATGTTGGATTTTTTTTCCTAGTATTTTCTGAAAGGGTAACGACCAAACCATTAATTGAGAAAATAATGTATAGATTTATCGATAATGACGACAGTTGTCGAAAATTAAAACATAGAAATAGAGTAGAAAGCAAGAAAGACAGAAAGGCAGAATATTATACATCTGTTTTTACCTTTTTTTTTCTTTTTTTTTTTTTACAGCAAAATGGCAACTAAAATCATGGCTCATATGCAAATTACAGTATCTGTGAAAATAATCTCAGTGTGAATGATGTTCTCATTTATTTACTTGTTATTATGTTTGGTTATTTAGTTACTTTTCCATATTGATCAGCCCTTATGAATGATAGAAATAATCAAAAAAGAGACAAATGCATGAGAAAGCATTTGCTAGTAAACACACAACTAAAAAAGCTGTTTTAATTTCTTATTTATTGTTTTATCTATTTTGTTTTCATGTTTGGAAAACCTAAAATTTGCAAAACAAGTCTAGTGTTGGATAATTATGTCCAAAAAACAACTTAAATTCCAGTGCTTCTGCAGATCATGGCATTTATATTTCATAGGTTACATGACATAATCATATTTTTGTTGGTATGTTTAGGTTCTTCATATAATGTTTCTGTGGCTTACACTGTCGAATCTATATAATAATAATAAAAACATGTTAATTTAATCATGTTTGCATCGAACATATCAGTTAATGTAAGGTTTGCTTGTTCTCAAAAATGATAAAACACAGAATAGATGTTCATTTTCATTATAAAAGCAGAATGCAATAATGATTATAGTATAGTAGTAGTGTTCGATGACCACATCTGGTCCGTGTAACACTAAATATTAATGACATTAAAATGTGGTTTTGTTTAGTTATAATAGAAGAGTCCACACAGTTAATAGTAGTTTTCTCTGAATTAACTCTGTGTACTGTAATCCATTTAGTGCCAAACAGTATTATGTAATCTGCCTCCTATTGAAGTCTTACAGCTGTTTTTTTTTTTTTTGTAATCTATGCTATTATAAGTGATTATTTGTAAAATCCATACAATACTTGGACAACTAGTACATCACCCTACACTAGTATTTAGTTATTTTTTACAGTGGAGAAGCACAAACTTTGGTGTTTTTATGCTAGTTTAACCCATAAAGACCCAAACATCCACTGGACAACTAAAAGCATCTACTGATCTAAAATATTTAATACCTGCTGATCCAATAATCCTATCAATCCATGTAAATAATTGTTGTAAAATACAGTTTATCATCTTTTCATGGTCATCAGATATGACCCATTTGGACGTTCAGAGGCTCTGTAGTGAACATGGAAACATCATCATCTTCTACAGCACTGATTCACCAGTAAAACCCATGGATTTTGATAAATGACAGTGGATGGACACACTTGTTTTATGTTCAGTTGTTGATAGATTTGCAGAAAAAGTCACTTTTTCTTCAGTTTTCTCTGTTTTAATATAATATAATAATCTTTGAATTTACTCTGAGTTTTCATGAACATGTACATGATCAACCAATTAAATATAGGGAAAAATACAGAATACAGAGGATGATATTACAATAAATGGAGATAAATAACATAAGAAAGGTTAAATAGAGAGAAAAATTCATTTGGGAACTGCCAGAAAAGTAACACTGAGTCTTTATGGGTTGAGGTTTAAAGGGGTCATATTTTGCTAAACCCACTTTTATTAGCCTTTGGTTCATTTATTTGTGTATTTGGACCCTAATAGTTCAAAAAGTTTGAATTTGAACCCTCCAGGTGCTGCAAAGCTATCTTTATATTCATTGTGGCAAAAATTGAGAGGATTTCTACAACCTTTTTCAATTCCTGCTTAATTTGTTGCATTTTACAACTAGTTACATCATGACATTTGCACATATAAGGTCAAGACTTCTGATGAACATTTCTCAGAGTATGCTATAATTGTTTATAGTCCATACTGAAAATATGTCCAAACTTCGAGCCCACTACCTAAAATGTTCAGTTGTTGGTTGAACGGGACAGAGCAGCACAGCCTACAACCTGGAGGGGGCAGGGCATGAAGTGGCTCATGTGCATTTAAAGGGCCAGCCCTCAAAACTCAGAAATAGGGTTGAAGATGGACCTGTGGAGTTGAATTAATGAAGAATTCAGACCCAAGCAGAGCATTTACAGTTTATGTAGATCACAAGGAAATGTTTTAAAATACATAATTCCATTTGAAAAAAAAAAACAAAATATCACTCCTTTAAATACATATTTGGAAATAATCAGTAATCTGTGTATTTTCTATGATACTCATGAAACCCTTTGTTAATTTCACTTCTTCTTTCTCTCTGTTCAGTGTAGCTTTCGTACTCTGAGGTCTGTTTTGCATTCTTCATATTTTACAGCTGCAGAACCACTCATCTGGCCTGTTCGTCCACGCTGCATGTCTCTGCCTGTACATGCATGTGACTCTGTATCTACCAAAGCTTTTCATTAATACATGTGTGCCTGTGTGCGGTTGAAGAAAAATCCTCCGTTTGTTGTTTTTTCGTGTGTCTCGCGGGCAGGTCTCGATGCCCCCCTGCATCAGTACTCGGTCTCAGAGTGGCGCCTGTCTGGACTGGAACTGCTCCAGCTCACCTCCCAGGACCTGGAGAAGCTGGGCGTCCATAAGATCGGACATCAGGAGCTCATCCTGGAGGCCGTGGAGAAACTCTGCTCTCTGGTGAGGAACCGCAGGAAGTGTGTGTTTGCATACAGAGCGTGTCCATAGCAATAATACCCTGTGTTTGTGTTGTCACGTTAACCCATAAAGACACAGCGCGACCTCTGAGGCAGCTCCCAGATAATGTTTTCTCTATAGTTAACCTTCATTATTTGATTTATCACCATTTATTATAATAGTATCTTCTATATTTTGTGTTTTGTCAGTTTCCCTATATTTAATTATCTGATCATATAGACGTTCATTAAAGCTCAGATTAAAGTTGTGTTTCATTATATCAGAAACAGAGAAAACTGAAAAAAGAGTAACTTAAGTGAGTGAATGTAAACCCAGTGTGTCCATCCACTGTCAGCAGTCACTTTTCCATTGGACATCTGCGCAAAACTTTACTGATATTTACTAAATGTCGAAAAAACCGAAGTGTGTAATGTCAGTTTTTCCATTAAATCACAAATGTGATGATTTGTTTGTTTATTATTGTGAGATAACACAAGAAGTCATTCCATAAACATGAAGACGAACGTAAATATGGTGTTGATTTATAGATATATTCATTATTATTATATTTTACCCCTCTATGCCGTTCTAAATTAAAAAAAAAAAATCTTTTGAAACTCTTCTTCTCTACTTGTTGTAACGCCCATCAACATCGCTTTTTTTTTTTTTTTTTTTATTCATGTGACTCTAGTTTCAGAAAAAGGTCTTTCAATTGCAGTTTTGCGTGGTAAACCAATTGCGCTACGGCCAAAAAACCACATCTTACCAGCGCAAAAACTTTTAATTGAAAAATGACAGTTTTGGCAAAATTGTCGTTTTTCCATTAGGTAAATTTTTATGCACAAGTTATGTTAGCGCAATTTGAGGGTCAATGAAAAAGCAACTATTGATCCAACTCCATGGGTTTTACCAGGGGTGCCACTACCAAGTGTGGGCCCCATGAAAACATAAACATTGTGGACCCTTCATAAATTCAGTATCTGTTCCAATCTGTCGGAGGGAGGGGGTGCGATCCGTACATAACATCACTTTCGCTAGCGTGAAATGAAACTGAAACTTAACAGACTTTCAACGTCCGACTCCAAACTTCAATGCCTTTGATACACATTGGATCTTAAACGAAATTTTCACAACTTCTAGCCTGTATCCACTGGACTCCCTCCACTGTTCTACGGGACCCCCACAAATGCTGGGCCCCATGAATTTGTCATGTTTACCCCCTCTTATTGGCACCCCAGCCCCTCTATCCTGTATTAAATTAACATGACTCTAGTTGTGGAAAAAAGGTCTTTTCATTGCAGTTTTGCGTGATATACCAATTGCGCTATGCCCGATAAACCACCTCTTGCCAGCGGAAAAAATTTTAATTAAAAAGAGAGTTTTGACCAAATTACTGTGTTTCCATTAGGTACATTTTTATGCATAAGTTATATTTGCGCAGTTTGAGGATCAATGGAAAAGCGATTACTGATTCAACTCCATGGGTTTTACTGGTGAATTAATGTTGTAGAAGATGACGGTGTTTCCACGAAAAGATGACAAACTGTATTTTACACCAATTATTTACATGTATTGATAGGATTAGTGGATCAACAGATGTTAAACAGTTTAGATCAGTAAATGTTTGGGTCTTTATGGGCTAAGATGGGAGGAACAGTGCATCTAAGATTTGTTTGTTTTTTTGTTACTCTTGTTTGCATCAGCTGCTCTACAATCCTTACACAACATCAAAATACCACATCTGATTCTCTCAACAGAGGCACATTTGAGTTAATTACTTTTCTTTGCTATATGCTTTCATGTAAAAATCCTTCTAGTTGTGGATGTTGAATTTTTTTTTTTATTGGCAAACTTAAAAGAAATTGCTGTCCTTCTATTGCAGCCAATTTGGAAGAAAAACACTGTCTAATACTAAACATGCAAACCCAAGTCTCTATCCCTTTTTCCTGCTAATTAATTTTCATCCCCGTCCAAGTATAGAAGGAGATTTAGACACTTAAATAGACTGTGTGTGTGTGTGTGTGTGTGCAGAGGTGTTTGCGTGTTTTCAGAGTGGCCTTTGTTTCAGTAGAAAGCCTAATTTGGAAGGACAGCACCAGCCAGGGTTTGAGCTGGAGTGATGTAACAGCTCCAGTGTTGGATAAAGAACTAGAAAGTCACACTTGAGTAGAAGTTACAGGTACCAAAATTACTCTGGTAGAAGTTTGAGTCACCAACTGAAATGCTACGAAAGTTAACCCTGTAGTGACATCATATGGACAGTTTGTTTTTCTTTTGTTTGTTGTGGAGCTGTTTTTTGTTTCTGTTTTTTGGGTTTATTTATTTATTCTTTTTTCTGTTGTTGTTGTTGTTGGTATTATTATTGTTAATGTAATTGTTTTGTATTGTGTGCTGTTGTTGAATTTTGGTTTTCGTGTTTTTGTGTTTGAAATTGTGGTGTGTGTGTGGGGGAAATTGTGGTGCTTTGTTTTTATGTTGTTAATGACTCCAGGAAGAGTAGCTGCTGTAGTGTTCAGCAGGTAATGGGGATCAAAGTAATAAATAGATAAATAGATAAAGAAAGCAAGAAAGAAAGAAAGCAAGAAAGAAAGAAAGGCAGTGGTATGTAAAGCTTGAACCATTAAATCACTGACAGAAAATTCCAGTTCTTTAAAACTGGAGCCTTTAGTGGTCCTTCTGAGCAATCAAAAAAATGTTTTCAAATATGAATTTCCTTGTATGAATTTCAATTTTGTATCATATTTGATACATCAGGTCTCAATGCTCAAATATTATTTTTGAACAAAAACATAATATAACACAAAGGTGTCTAACAAATTAGTAATTCCTTTTCAAAATTGGCAAAGTTCTGCCTCCTTCCTCATTAATCATAAGATAAGATAAGAAATTCGTTGTAGGCAATAGTTCACGGGAGCTGCAACGCCATACAGAGTACAAACAAGAAGATATCTCAGTGCAGACACATGACAGAAATACTGTGACATGGCATACTGAAACATGGGACAGGATACAACACCAGTAGATAAATAAAACTATTGCACGACCCTAAATCCATACCAAAATATGTAACAACATCACAAGAATTAAACCCAAAGTGATGGACTCATGCCTCTGGTGAATAAACCCCTCCCCCCTGGTGGATTACCTGTGTATTGCATGTATCTAATTGTATACTTTGGGTTTTTCAAGAAAAAAAATATCACACTGATCATGTAGAGGACTTCAAAACTCAGGTATCAAATATGATACGTTTGGCGTTATAGGGGTAAAGTCTTTAAGTATCTAGTATTTACTGTGCTTAAGTATATTAAGTAATCTACTATTAAATGTACTCAAGTAATGAATGTAAAAGTACTAGTAAATGTTAATAACAACCAAAGGCAGTCAGAATATTGAATGTTACGCTGCTGCTCACATCAACAGATTGCCGACAGGTTGAGTGTGGACTGTCGTTTGCAGTTGTTCACTACACTTTCAGGCCCGATAACAAATCTGATTCCTGACTTTGTTGCAGTCACCAGTAATCTGAGCAGTGAAAACACCACATTTCCTTTCATTTCTTTTTTGTAATGAGTAACAATACTGTTCATTAAAATGTATTAGAGTAGAAGTACGCAAATAAGTTAGGCAATGTAGTGAATTAAAAGTAAATGTAAACAAAATAAAAAATACTCAGTAAAGTACAAATTCTCTCAAAACATACTTGAGTACAGTAGTGAAGTAATAGTAATAAGTTACTATACAACACTGAACAGCTCAGACTGTTAACCCGTTATAGTTCACTCATGGAAATACTCTGAAATTCAAAATTTCAACCTTAGTGTGTTATTAGCGGACATAACCAGACTATATTACTTTTGTGAAATTGTTCAAATTTTTTCTATTGCTATGTAGAAAATCAAGGCAAGTTGCATTTATTTGTATAGCACAATTTATACACAGGGCAATTGACAGTGCTTTACAAAAATGGAAAAGAGACAAGTTAAAAACACACAATTAAAACATAATCAATAAAACATAAATAATCAATAAAAATAAAAGAGAAGAATGCAGATAGAACACTTTCAGTTGTTCTTTGCACAGTTGAACAGAACCGTTTTCTGCCTGGACTTAAATATTGTCAGAGCAATCAAGGTCAATGAAGTTACTAAATTTGGTTCCTTACCCTTCAGTGGCAAGAAAAACAAAAAAAATCCAAAAATGAAGTCTTAAGAATATTGGACCTGAGATTGTTGATTCAGTGTCCTCACTGTAACTGTTGCTGTCACTAGTCGCTTTTCCATTGACCCTCAAATTGTGCAAATATAACTTGCGCATAAAAATTTACCTAATGAAAGAAACGACAATTTCGCCAAATGTCTCATTTTTCGATTAAAAGTTTTTGCACTGGCAAGAGGTGGTTTTTCAGGCGTATCACAAATGGTATATCACGCAAAACTGCAATGGAAAGACCCTTTTTTCGCAACTAGACTCAGGTGAATTAAAAAAAACGAATGTTGATGTACGTAACAAAAAGCGAAGAAGAAGAAGAAACATGTTGCGGTATGTGTGGACACACCAGGAAACCCAATCATTATTTAATTTAGTACGAGATAGAGGTGTAATATATAATAATAATGAATATATCTGTAAATCAACACCATATTTATGTTCGTCGCCATGTTTATGGAATGACTTCTCGTGTCATCTCTCGATAATAAATAAACAAATCATCGCATTTGTGATTTAATGGAAAAAACAACACTTCTTGCACTTCTGTTTTTTCGATATTTAATAAATATCGTTAAAGTTTTGCGCAGATGTCCAACTGAAAAGCCTCTACTGTCTTGTAATATATTCTAAAATGACCAAAAATAGCCACTTGCCTGATAAAGGGTTAAACACCACTGTGAAACTGACTGTGTTTAATTTTTGTTACTGTTACCATGTTGTATCAAAGTTAGCGTGTGTTTGTGCACTTGATCTGTGTCCCTTCCTCTCCGTCTTGATGCTCCGTGAAGCGCTAACACTGCATCCATTCATCAAAAACAACCATCAGACACTCACATGGAGCACACCGAGCACATTCAAGTACACGGTTACATAATTAACAACTACTGCGTTAAAACAGGCCATGAAACATTCATGGCCACTTGTTGATGGAGGATTTGTTCCAGCTGGTTGATGTGAAACAACAAAGCCCGACAGAACCGGAGCTCTTGACCAGCGCTGAGTGGGTCGTGACAATAACCTGCTTCTTCTTTGGTGGTTGTGAAGAGTCACGTATCACACAGCTCGGTCTCATTGATGGAGCTTTATGTTGTCTGTTATTTACCCATCGCTGCAGAGTGCTTTGGTTTAGCATTATAAGCTACAGTTTATAACACTGGTGTCAAACATACGGCCCCTGGGCCAAAACCGGCCCACCAAAGGGTCCAGTCAGGCCCCTGGGATACATTTATGAAATGGGTGCTTCTATGAAACTGGGTTCATTTTGGTATCTGACACTTTTCCAGCTTTTTAGACCCAATAATATAACAGAAATTTAGACATATTTCTCCCCAGGATGTACCTAATGATGACCTCAGATGAATGCAAAATAAAATTTTACTCTTGCTCTGAGCCATCCCAAAATCAATGAATTTCTGATAAACTATTAGGACCAAAAATAGGACCAAAATTGGGACATGAAAACTATCTAGGTGTCAGTGCATTTGATCTGGAACACATGGCTGTAAATCAATCAATCAATCAATCAATCAATCAATCAATCAGTCTTTATTTATATAGCACTTTTCATACATTAAGGATGTGGCACAAAGTGCTTTACATATAAGGTTAAAAATCAGATGAAAAATCAAAAAATGGTCTTACATACCTCTATAAATAAAGACACTGTGTTAAATTTGTCGATCCTAGTGGTTTTTCTAATCCAGACGTGGTTTTTTCATGAATCCCAGTCTCATTCCAGTTTCATGTGTAACCCATCGTGTCCACTCGCATTACATACAGAACCTGCCCATTTAAACGCATATAAATCCCAAAAGATTTTGCAGCAGCGATCATTTTTGTGAAACACTCTGCCTTGGATAATTAGTTCAATTCCCAAAATGTACCTGTGAGAGAATAAAAGGATATAAAAAAAAATAGTTGGGTGTAATTTTCGTGTCCTTTTGACTCTGTTACATGCAGATTTTTTGTATTAAATATAGTGTAAAATAATATAAAAATGTGTTTTATCTGTTGTTCATTTGACCGATTGTGTTGTTGCTGGTATTATTTGGGCGGTCGTTGTTTATAATATTCTGTTCATGCTTTCTTTTCTTATATTCCTCATTTAATAGGTCTTATTTATTTTATTGTAATTTTGTTTGTTTGTTTTCTCTTCTGCCCAGTTTACCAGTTCTTGTTCTAGTTATTGTTACCATTATAATTATCACCATGGTTGTTATTGTTTGTTTTGTTGATATTTTCTTGTGAGGGTCTTCGCCTTCTTCGCTCCTTGTCCTGTTATTATTTTACTGGTCCAATCATGTTGGGCTGTATGTGACCTCTGAACTAAAATGAGTTTGACACCCCTGGTCTGTAACTTTTAGCCTTCAAAAACCTTAACATTCAGCCTGCAGAAAGAAGTGGACTATATCTCATATTATATATTATTTATTTATTTATTTACATATTTATTATTTTGTAATGACATGGAATTTGAACTTTTCACTTCCAATTTTGGCCCATTTTGGTGATATTCAAGCTGTTAAAATTGGATTTATTGCTCAAATAAGATTTGTTCACATTGTTATTTTCGAAGGACAGATTGGATACTTGTGTTCAGATGTTACTTCATCTGCATTGATGGCTGTGGTTACAACAGCATCAGTAATTACACATCCACCCTGGTGATGCTGATGGCATAGCTGTATAGTTATTTCCAGCTTTGCTTGTACAGAACCCCCGCCTGTAGCCCCCAGGGTGCAAGCAGACAGTTTATTTCACCATCAGTCCATGTTTTTTCATGTTGTCCAGCCCAGCGCTCTTCACCCAGCGTGGATTCTACTCAGCGATCTGTCACTCTCAATTTGACGTCATTGTGTGCCGTGTTGTAAATGATGCAAAAGACACTTTGTAGTAGGATTTCAGAGGCCAGAGCGTCCATGTTGGGATGCTTTTGTGGAAATCCAGTGGGAAATTTATCACTCAAATCAGTTTTTAGATTGTGTTCAGTAATTTTTGTTGTAATAAAATGATTAGATTAGATTCAACTTTATTATCATTACACATATACAAGTACAAGGTAATGAAATGCAGTTTGGTATCTAACCAGAAGTGCAATCAGTAGATATACAGTATGTACATAAATATACTATACAGAATATAATATACAGTTTAATAAACAGATTTAAATATATAGTATTAAAGTACAATGAATGTGTTAATAGACAGTAAATGGATATACAGTCGTGGAAAAAATTATTAGACCACCCTCTGTTTTCTTCAATTTCTTGTTCATTTTAATGCCTGGTACAACTAAAGGTACATTTGTTTGGACAAATATAATAATAACAACAAAAACAGCTCATAGTAGTTTAATTTCAGAGCTGATATCTAGACATTTTCCATGTTTTCTTGATAATAACCAAAATCACTTCAGTTCTTACATCAATATCTATGGCACTGTACTGACAAAAACAATGCTTTTAGGCGTTCCATGTTCTCTTTTCTGTCTGTTTTAGTCACATGATAGACACAGGAGTTAGTACTCGATTGCATAACCATTGTTTCTGATGACTTTTGATGGTCTAATGATTTTTTCCGCAACTGTACATATACATACAGGGTGGGGAAGCAAAATTTACAATATTTTGAGGCAGGGATTGAAAGACAGTGTATGACCAATTAGTTTATTGAAAGTGATGAGAATTTATTTGCCACAAGAAAATTTACATCATAGAAAATGTTTTTATTCTATGTGTCCTCCTTCTTTCTCAATAACTGCCTTCACATGCTTCCTGAAACTTGCGCAAGTGTTCCTCAAATATTCGGGTGACAACTTCTCCCATTCTTCTTTAATAGTATCTTTAAGAAAGTCGACATTGCTGTGTGATGTTCTATTGGTAGCATGTTCTAAAACGCCCCAAATAGCAGAATCCAGAGGGTTTAGATCTGGGCTAGAAGGTGGCCATAAACATGATTCCCAAAAATTGCTAAAGTTGGATTTGTTGCTGTTGTCAACAAGTGTTTTGGTGTTCTTGTGTAAGATTTTAACTTCAAATCATATTTTACTGCATTTCTAACAGTCTTGTTGTCTACCTCAAGTTCAATTGCCATTTTTCTCATGGATTTGGTTGGATCCTTAAGGATTTTGGATTTGAGAGCTTTAATAAAAGCTTTGGTACGTTTTTTGTTGCTTCCTCCGCTTCCAGACTTTCTTGTAATAGTTTTGCTCATAGTCATTCTCTTCTTTTCATTATAAACAGTCTTTATGGACACTCCAACTATTTTTGAAATCTCCTTTGGTGTGACGAGTGCATTCAGCAAATCACACACTCTTTGACGTTTGCTTTCCTGATTACTCATATGGGCAAAAGTTTCTGAAAAGGTATGGATAATAGTGTTAGGTATGATTATGACATCAATATATGTTTGGTTTCAAAACAACTGACGTAGTGCCTGTTGAGAAAAAACAACTAAATGTTCATTGTAAATTTTGCTTCCCCACCCTGTATACGTATATGAAAACAAAATATGACTTCATTCACATATTCAAAAAGGAGTGAGAGGAAGTATAACTTATAACACATATAAAACATATAAAAATTAGTGATTTGGCTATCTGGAATGTACTGGAATGATTCTAGTGAAACTTGTTTGTTTGATATCCATGCACTTTTGCAATTTGCATATGTTTTGAAAACATCTGTCAGTACACTGGAAAAAATCCAAATCTTACTAAGTGTATTTTTCCCATTTCTGGTCCAAATATCTCATCACACTTAAAATAAGACATAATCACCTAAAGAGTAACTTTTCAGTGAGATATAAGAACTTATTTTTAGACAATAGATCTTGAAAATCTTACTTCAAGAAACCTTACCAAGATGATTTTCACTTGTTCCATTGGCAGATTTTTTTTTGCTTAATTGAAGCAAAAATAGCCAAGGTAAGGCAAATTTATTTGTGTAGCATAATTCATACACAGGGCAATTCATAGTGCTTTACAAAAATGGAAAAGAGACAAGTTAAAAACACACAATTACAATTAGAACATAATCAATAAAACATAAATAATAATCAATTAAAATAAAGTAAAAAAGCAGGGTGTAGATACAACCCTTTCAGTTGTTCTATGTACAATTGAACAGAGCCGTTTTCAGCCTGGATTTAAACATTCTCATTGTCTCACATCATCATCTTCATCATCATCATCATATCTTGTATTATTTTTTTTTACTTGTTTTTAGAGGGGCATTTTTTCCAGTGTAAAACATAATTTACTGTGAATTGTGCATTCATTTATTTATATATTTATCAAAATGCACTTTTCTACTTCACACAAAAGGTACAATATCAAACAAAAAAAGTAGGCATGCATGTATAAAAGTACATAAAGTCAACATCTTGGGGAAAAAATAGCAGTTTTAAAAAAGTCCAGAATTTGTATTTGCATAAAGAGCAACCACCGTGACTAGTGACAGTGTTTTCAGGAAGTAGAATGGGTGGTTGAACCAGTCTCGTGTGTGTTTTCCAGACATACGGTATGGGCGGTGAGAGCTTACGAGGTCTGACGGAGAAGCTTCGTGCCGTGGCCCACACCCTTCAGATGGGCATCCAGAGCCGCTGGCGCCTCAACAGCTACGACGGACGAAGCTGCACCAAACTTCCTGTGCGTTTACTGCAGCTGGTGGTGGAGCTCATCTGCTCCGCCAAAGGACTCTTCTCTCTGCTCAACAGGTTTGTAAATACAGAGTTATCTAACTGTTACATACACAGCACTCCAAATTCTATTTTATTCAGCGGTTATTTTTACTCCCTTGTACTCTGAGCTGCTTATAAAAGTACATCCTGTTGGGTTTTTTTTTCTGTCCAGTCTGTGTTCCTGCCAAATAATTTAACCTCACCAGCAAAACAACAGCACTGAGTGATATAAAATGAATAATGATTAACCAGACAATGTGAAGAGCTGGTCTGGTGACATCATTAGATAATAAAAACCTCCTCAGTGGGAATTGATCAGGGGGGAAATGGTGGAAATAATAAAAGTAGAGCTGATGGATTTTATTGGAGCAGGATGACGCTGATAATCAATGAACCTACCGATCAGCTGATTATCATCTACACTGGCCTTTATGAAGATAAATTAACAAAATAGTAAAACAGAAACAGGACGCCTGTTGAACCGAACAGCTATAACAAAGTAAACAATGAAATAATTACAAATAACTAGACATAAAACTTAGTAAATCAGCAAATATGGAACAAACTGTTTGTAATGACGTGTATTTTGTCTGCTTTTATTTTCATTCATGGTCTGTAATTTTAGTTGAGAAGCCTTAATGTTATTAAAGTTCTGCTGATATTAATATATTTTAAATTGTTCACAGATCTTCTAAAAAAAACATCATCCTAAACACAGTAAACATGTGTTCATGTTGTCTTTCAAAGCAAAAGTAGAGGTTGTATATCAAAAACCATGTGTTTGTCATTCTAATCACTTGTGGTAAGATTTGTCATGTGATTAAACTAGATCAATAAATCTGCAAACAGTACCTGTTCTGTCATTAAAGTATGAGGATGTGTCGATGTGTTTATACTTTCACTTTTTCCCTCCTTGTTCCTCAGTTCAGTTCAGTTCAATCTAGTTTTATTGATAGATGAGATGAGATGAGATGAGATGAGATAAGACTTTATCCCACCATGGGGAAATTTCACAGTTAACAGTAGCAAAAATACAACAAGCAAGTGCAGAGAAAAAGACAGATAGAAAAAACAAAAATGAGTGAAAAATGAAAATATACAGAGAAAAAAAAAGACATTTGGTATTTATATAAATAAAGAAATTAGAATAAAAAATAAATATTATTTACATATTAAATGGCATTATATTGCAACAAATATGGTGTTAAATCCCTAAAGGGGTTCTACAGGGGTTGGACAAAATAATGGAAACACCTTAAAAAATCAACAAAATATAATTTAATATGGTGTAGGTCCGCCTTTTGCGGCAATTACAGCCTCAGTTCTCCGAGGTATTGATTCGTACAACTTGTGAATTGTTTCCAAAGGAATTTTAAGCCATTCTTCAGTTAGAATACCCTCCAACTCTTTTAGAGACGATGGCGGTGGAAATCGACGTCTTACTTGAATCTCTAAAACTGACCATAAATGCTCAATAATGTTGAGGTCTGGGGACTGTGCCGGCCATACGAGAAGCTCAACTTCATTAGAATGTTCCTCATGCCATTCTTTAACAATTCTAGCTGTATGGATTGGGGCATTATCATCTTGAGGTGAAGGTGTTTCCGTTATTTTGTCCAACCCCTGTATGTAGTATTGACATTCAGATCTACCAAAAAACGGGAGAAGGTGACACAGGGAATACAAAAGGCATAAATGAATTAACACTGAGTCTTGCTATCACGGTTTGAAACTGTATTATAGTTTCGTCAAGTTTTGTTTCCTTCCAACAGAAGCTTAGCCAGTCAAAATAACGCAATATATAATAATCTTAATAATGTATAATAGTATTCATATAATAATATTCAAGTGCTGCATCAGCTGATTGTTTACACTAGTGTGTTGACCCGTGAGGATCCACAGGTTGTAGATGTGGCAGTTTTTATGTGGTTGTGTATTTTTGCATGCTGTACCACATTTGTCCAGCAGTCACCGCCAAAGCGCTCTGGTCATAGCAATGTGATTATAAGGCTATTGTATTTTAAAATTACTAATACCTCCCAAAATGTTGGTCCTATCAACTTGCCGTTTTTGCTAGTCTGATCCTTGACCAAAAATACATGAATGTGTCAAACTGCAGCAGTCAGATCTGTACGGATCTTGTGTGAATCCCCGGACACACACACACGCACACACAGAGGCCACTTGGGTTTTATAATGTAGATTATTGCTCTATTAAAAAGTAAAACCACAAATCACCTCAGTTTTCTGTACAGTTTGTGTCATCAATAGCAGCACTAAAAATCTGTTTGGAATCGTTCAGATGAGGTCAGAACTTTCTGAACTAAGGATCAACAAACAACAATTTAGCAAAGATAATAACATCACATGATAACTTTATACCTTCATAAGTCTCATAATAAAACTCACGAGTGTAGAAGAAATGGTACCATTTCAGCATCAAACTTCATATTTTTACTTTAGAGCTGATGAAAACATTGCCAAAGCTTCTAGTTTTGATCACTGTTCTGACTCTGGAAGTTGTTTCTTACTGGTTCTCATTCCCTATTTGGCTATTGTGTTAGTTTTCATTGCCTTAGGAGTACAACAAAGTGACTCATTACTCGCTCTAGTGGTCACATACATTCATAGTAAAAATGCTGTGAATTAATTCAGTTCATATGTCTGCAGTACAACACACTGACTCTATAATATAGCACAAGAACGTGTCTTTTCTTAACAATCTAATGTTATTAAAAGGTAATTTTCCATCATTTTAAATAGGGATGAACCGATGCTGATACCAGTAATGGGTATCGGTCCAATACTGAGCGTATACAGGGTGGGGAAGCAAAATTTACAGTGAACATTTAGTTGTTTTTTCTCAGCAGCACTACGTCAATTGTTTTGAAACCAAACATATATTGATGTCATAATCATACCTAACACTATTATCCATACCTTTTCAGAAACTTTTGCCCATATGAGTAATCAGGAAAGCAAACGTCAAAGAGTGTGTGATTTGCTGAATGCACTCGTCACACCAAAGGAGATTTCAAAAATAGTTGGAGTGTCCATAAAGACTGTTTATAATGGAAAGAAGAGAATGACTATGAGCAAAACTATTACGAGAAAGTCTGGAAGATACTATTAAAGAAGAATGGGAGAAGTTGTCACCCCAATATTTGAGGAACACTTGCGCAAGTTTCAGGAAGCGTGTGAAGGCAGTTATTGAGAAAGAAGGAGGACACATAGAATAAAAACATTTTCTATTATTTAAATTTTCTTGTGGCAAATAAATTCTCATGACTTTCAATAAACTAATTGGTCATACACTGTCTTTCAATCCCTGCCTCAAAATATTGTAAATTTTGCTTCCCCACCCTGTATACTTCTATTCATACTCGTAAAAGTGCGCCGATACAAACACACCGATACCACTTTACAGCAGCGTGACGTTCGCAGTTAAGTGCAGCAGGTATGTGGCGGAGGAGTAACATCAGCAGTGTGGAGATTTTTTAAAATAGACTGAAAGTTACATTAAAGACACAGATGGATACAGAGGGAGCGTTCTGTCTGTCCTTTGCCTACATTCTGTACATAATTCTGTCTGTTTTCTGGCTGCGTACCCAGATGGTAGCAGATCTTTTCACAGAGTGACTGTGTGAATTAATGAAAAAACTACTGACATTTTTACGACAACTACCCCCATCAATATCAACATTAGTATCCACATTAGTGTTACCTCCTCTGTCGTCGCCATGTTTGTTATTATCAACTTTTCTTCTTCTTCGTCTCAAAAAACTTCCCTCTTCTTTGTGGAATTTGTCCAGTATGATTAATTCAGAGCGGCGCCCCCTGGTGGATTAATTGACAAACGCTCATTCCAACACATTAAATGTCAGTAGCAGCACCATGTTAGTCAGACTAATGACAACGACAACAAGTGTTCAGAGAACGCAAACCTCCGCCAAGCACCCCGAACGGTGTGCATGTGTGGATCGACTATTTCTTTTTAAATTAAACAGTTTCAAGGTTGTTCCATACAGCAGAAAAAGTTGAAGCTTGGTACCAGTCATGTGTATGTCAAATTATATTAAATTCCAATCAATATTTGTTGAGTTATAATGAAAAATGTGTTGTAAATGGGATTTTCAATGTTAAATTGAAATGTCCACAGAGTCCACATTCCACAGTGGATGTTGACAATTTTGTGCCAGATACAAGATATTCTTATAAGCTACAGGTGGATCAAATTGGAGGCTAATCGGAGTTGTTTTGAATTTTTTATGAATTTTTGAAAACTGCTCAATGATTAGAGATTGGAAAATTTAAGATTCTGTGACCTTGCTGTGACCTTGAACTTTGGCCTACTTGGCCCGAAATTTAATGGGTTGGTCCCAGAACTTAGGCCTATCTGTGGGTAAAATTTGGTAAAGATGGTTGGAATAGTTTTCCCGTAAAGTTGCTAACAAACAAACAAACAAACAAACAAACAAACAAACACACAAAGCAAAGTGATCACAATACCTCCTGGCGGACATAATAAAGCACATTTTCAAAAGTAACTAAGAACTGTAATGGGATTATTAAGTACTCATGTCGATACTCGTTATCAGTAATCAAATGTAAGCACTTGTACTTGTACTCTGGAAAAAAGTGGTATTGGTGCATCCTTAATTTTAAATATAGCTCCTTTAACGTAGTAACATCAAGACCTGATACTATTTCTGTGAGTGTGAAAATGAAAGCTGTTCTTATCTGAAGTTTTTATCCAGATTTATTCAACATTCAATCCCTGTTTTGTTTTGTTTTTCCCAGGTATCAGTTTTTCCATCTGAGTGAATACACCGCCACTAAGGACATATTTAGCAACTGCCGGGAGCTCGGAAACATTGTGCACAAGGTTGGTCTAAAAACTACCATATAAGTGTGTGTTTGAGCTCATCTGTTCTGTTCTAACCTGTGTCCGTTCATTCATTATGCATCACACGACAAATGTCAGAGCTGTGAATCCACGGAGGTACTTTGTCATGCAAACCTCCCACAGCGATGTTTAATGTGTAGTCATTAATAGTCACGGGGTTTTATCTTAAGAGGAACAACACGGAGACACGGCCTAGTGGTATATTAACACATGTCTGAAGAGGAACTACGACCTTTGGATTTAATATAGCCCCTAAAATTCAACAAGAAAAAGAGAAGCGCACACACACACATACACACACACACATATATACACACAGCCTGTTTCTGTGCTTAGCTTGGGTTGTGCATTCTTTATCTTTACATTCCTGGCATATTTCAGATGGTTTTATTCAAGCTTAGGTTGACAGGACTGCCAAAGGAGAGGAAGAGGAAGAGGGGGTGGATTTGTTTGTGTTGACGCTCTCACTATAGGTTATTTGGCAGAAAATGGGAGGAGAGGGAATATTAATAAGTGTACGTACACTGTAAAAAAAATCCTGTTGTTTTTACGGAAAAAAACTGGCAGCTGTGGTTACCAGAACAATACTGTAAAAAAACACATCCAACTGTAAACATATTTATGGAGTAACATGTAAATTTAACATTTTAAACATGTAGAGTTAACATTTTAAACATGTATATTTAAAATTTCAAACATGTAGATTTTAAACATGTGCATTTTAAACATGTAGAGTTAACATTTTAAACATGTATATTTAAAATTTTAAACATGTAGATTTAACATTTTAAATATGTAGATTTAACATTTTAAACATGTAGAGTTAACATTTTAAACATGTATATTTAAAATTTTAAATATGTAGATTTAACATTTTAAACTTGTTGATTTAACATTTTAAACATGTAGATTTAACATTGGATTTAAATGGTAAATGGACTGCACTTATTTAGCACATTTTCTCCACCTTCATGGTGTCCAAAGCACTTTCCAAAACCACCAGGTCCAACTGGGAGCAATTTAGGGTTCAGTGTCTTCCATGGACACTTTAACATATGGACAGTTGGAGCCAGGATTCGAACCACCAACCCTTTGGTTATTGGACGAGCCACTCTACCAACTCTACCAACTCATTAATTTGCAAATTTAAAATGTTACATTGTTAAATGTTTACTTTTTATAACTTAAAAAAAAAAAAAGAAAAAAAAAAAGCAAATCCGCTGTTATTTCAACATTATGTTCTTGCAATTTATATAGATATACATAGAAATACATAATTTCTACATACAAATCTGGTTTTGTTCACATACTCTTCCTGTAAAAACTACAGCTATATTTGATTTAATCATTAACACAAAAATCTTTTCAAATAAACAACTTTGCATTGTATTGTCACTTACAGGTTTTTTATGTTGCAATTTTACGACTTTTTGGTGTTAATTCCTGTTGAGCTGCATTATGTAATAAATTCCCATTATGTAATAAAAGTTCAAAATGTAATAAGAATGTTACGTCATCTTGTAATGAAGCCGCATTATGTAATAAAATGACGCATTTTGTAGTAAACTATGTCAACGCATTTTGACACATTTTTATTTTTTAAAAAACTGTAATAACATGGTTCATTATGTACTAACAATCCAAATTAATATAATTTCAGAGCAATTTAGAAGAAATTAGTCACAGGAGCTACAGGTAATGGAATCAGAACTTTAACCACACAGTTTAAAGGTTAATCTAGCACATTACATTTTCCTGAAATTAAAAATGTGTCAAGTGCATTTTGTTGTAAATTTCTCAAACTGTAATAACTTACTACATAATGTGAAAAAATTTACTACATAATGCATTGAGGTAGTTTATTACAAAATGCGTCAGTTTATTACATAATGCGGGTTTATTACAAGATGACGTGACATTCTTATTACATTTTGAACTTTTATTACATAATGAGAATTTATTACATATTGCAGCTCAACAATTCCACAATCATTTTTTACAGTGTACGCAGCAAAGAAAAGAAATGCTCACAAGTTAGAGAGAGGACAGGCCTGGATATGTTAAAACACCCAGGGGAGGGAGGAGGGAAGAAGGAGGAGACTGAGAGAAGGACTGCACCGAGACTGTTCAATGACTTTTGACTCTCGGGAGTATGTGTGTGTGTTTAAGTGTGTGTGTGTGATGTTGACCGCACAGCCGAGAGCAACAGATTATTAACTCTGGAGCAACACTGCAGTGATGTTCTAAACACATAAACAGCTCGAGGAGTGACGAAGAGGAGGCCAGAAGAAGTGACAGACGCCGAATTAGAGTCTATTAAAGAATGGAAGTGGAATAGAAAGAGGTGTGTAGAGGAGCTGTGGGTGAAAGAGGAGACTCGGAGGGGTTTATATTTAGCGCCTTACACTCAGCGTTGGATGCCTGCCAGACACGACAGGTACCGATCTCGCCTCTTTGACTGGATAATTCTGCACAAGATGAGGCTTCCGCTACTTTTATAACATGTTCAAGTGTGTGCGATTGCTTACACAAGTGTGTGTTTGCTGGGCTTTTATTATTAAGTCATTTTCTGTTGACATAGTTTAATTAGAACTGACTGATATAGGATAGCGTGATAAGAATACTGAATAGCACTATCAGTAATTATCATGATAAATGTGAAATTATTATTTATATCAAGTTTAAAAGCTGTCACGTTGTAAAGTTGAGGAAACCAGACAATTATAATTAATGGGTTTTTCACTCCTCTATACATATAGAATATCAACACACAGAGGCAGAGCTTTAGAAACATTATCATGACGTATTCGTTCAGTAAAATGAAGCAAAAATTGAAAACATTTTGTAATTGTTTGAGCAGACAGTGCAAACAAAATAAACCCCCAAAAACAGAACTTGCAATAATGATAATTACTGTAATAAAAAAGTAGTTATGATTGTTTTATTGCTCTGATATGAGCTTAAATAAAAAAAAAAACTCAAAAAGGCTAGGATGAAAGAAAAATAAATACAGCTTATGAATAATATCTGATTAAAAGTAATGTAAAGTCAATATTTGTATGTAATTGCACTAAATGGACAAAAATATTGGGACACGTCACATCTACAGCTTATAGGACTTTCCATATTATCATGATAAAAATATTAATGTCAATACTTATTATGATAAGTGTCAAATTAAAGTTTCTTTTAAGTTTAACATGTGATTTCTCTTACTGAGTGAGAAAAGAAGAAACTATAGGGTTACTTGTGGTTCAAAATGATTATTTATGGTCAGAGCAAACAAATATATATATATATATATATATATATATATATATATATATATATATATATATATATATATATATATATATATATATATATATATATACACAGGGTGGGGAAGCAAAATTTACAATGAACATTTAGTTGTTTTTTCTCAGCAGCCACTACGTCAATTGTTTTGAAACCAAACATATAATGATGTCATAATCATACCTAACACTATTATCCATACCTTTTCAGAAACTTTTGCCCATATGAGTAATCAGGAAAGCAAACGTCAAAGAGTGTGTGATTTGCTGAATGCACTCGTCACACCAAAGGAGATTTCAAAAATAGTTGGAGTGTCCATAAAGACTGTTTATAATGGAAAGAAGAGAATGACTATGAGCAAAACTATTACGAGAAAGTCTGGAAGATACTATTAAAGAAGAATGGGAGAAGTTGTCACCCCAATATTTGAGGAACACTTGCGCAAGTTTCAGGAAGCGTGTGAAGGCAGTTATTGAGAAAGAAGGAGGACGCATAGAATAAAACATTTTCTATTATGTCAATTTTCTTGTGGCAAATACATTCTCATGACTTTCAATAAACTAACTGGTCATACACTGTCTTTCAATCCCTGCCTCAAAATATTGTAAATTTTGCTTCCCCACCCTGTATATATATATCAAAAAAATCAACATGAGTATCATTACGCAAAAACAGTCGGTGATACATTTTGTGAGGGGTTTGGATGACGTTTTAAACCCTCAAGATGACCCAAAAGTGTTTATTATAATAATTTATTACAATATATATATATAATTATATTGTCATTACATCCATCATTATTGTTATGTAGGCCAGAGCTCTGTTAACAGTGAAACCACAACTTCTTCATACACATTTTTCAATAATTTTTTAATGGAGTGTCCTTTGCGGTGGGCATTTTTTAAAAATAAAGTAATGCAGTCCTTGTCCCCTACAGAGAACAGAAATGCATTGTTGTGTCTCAGGAGGATGTAGTGTATTTGTAATGACAGGGACTTTTAGAGTTTTCAGGGTTTTCTAAGGGGAAAATGTGAATTAAAATCTGGGAAAGCACACATGAAATGCTTGCTTTACAAATTTCTTTTTTTCTTTAGGATCCCCATTAGCTGTACCATAGCTACAGCTATTCTTCCTGGGGTCCTTACAATAATCTTTACAACTAGTCAATGCAAATAACATACAATATAATCATATAAAACAATTTTTCACATACTACATAACATAAAAGAAAATAAATAACAGACGAAATACAGACACGATAGCTCCTTCAGGTCAGCAAACAAACAAATTTAATGAAGCGATAAGGTACATATAGAGCAATAGCAGCTTTTCCATTCACCCTCGAGTTGCACAAATACAACTTGCACATAAAAATTTGCCTAATGGGAAAACGACAATTTTGCCAAAACTCTTGTTTTTTGATGAAAAGTTTTTGCGTTTTTTGTCGTTTTTCTGGCGTAGCGAAATTGATATATTGCACAAAACTGCAATGAAAAGACTTTTTAACACAACTAGAGTCACATGAACAAAAAAAACCAGATGTTGATGAATGTTACAACAAGCAAAGAAGAGTTTTAAAACAAACATGGTGCAGTATGTGTGGAAACAGCAGGAAACCCAATTATTTTTTAATTTAGTACTGGATAGAGTACTATAGAGTACTATATATCTGTAAATCAACGTGATATTTATGTTCATCGCCATGTTTATGGAATGACTTCTCGTGACATCCCGTGATAATAAATAAACAAATTTGTGATTTAATGGAAAAACCAACATTATGCACTTCTGTTTTTTCGACATTTAGTAAATATCGGTAAAGTTTTGCGCGGATGTCCAATGGAAAAGCGACTACAGACAACAAAAAGGTCATGTTGACAAGTTATTACACTGAATTGCTACGGGTGGTTTGATAATTATTGTAAAAGATGTTAAAATTAGTTATTTCTTAGCTTTTTTCCTTACATTGTTTCATGTCAAAAATTAAACATATTTTCTAGATCTGCATGTAAAGTCAGCGTAGATCAGATTTTTGCTTTCACGTGTTCTGCCATGTTTTGTTGGGAAAATCATAGTCTCATTATCGGTGTTGGTGTACATTGACAGTAACGTTATTCTTATACGGGAAAAAATGATCAGAAGAAGGGAAGGAAGTATGGATTTCAGAGAGTAATGGAGCTTGCGGAGGAACAATAAGTCTGATAGGATGTTGTTTTGAGGTGAATCAGATGTGGGTCTGTTGACTGTTGTTTTCACTCACTGTTTGTTCCATCCCTTTGCACTGAGTGAGACATTACTGAGCTGTCATCACTGGACCTTCTGAGAGGTTGATCATTGTTTGGTAATGACTGGCTATTGTTTGCTCAATTCCTGTTTTTGGGGCTTTCTGTGAGCCTGTGAACACTTCTGTATGTTTTTTTTATAGATAAGAGTTTCTGTTCATATACAAGTACGCAGAATTTTTTTTTTTTGACAGACACACTGGCTGTTGACTTCATTCACTCAGTGTACTAGGTCTGAATTATATCCATTCACAAAAACCGTGTCCAAAGTTGATTCTTCACAGTTAAAACCAATTGTGGCTGCTATAGTCATTCATTCATTTGTTCTTTCAGTCATTTTCTGAAGCTGCTTAATCCTTTTTGGGGTCATTTAGGGACAAAAGTTGCAGATTCTTCAATAACACATTACTTGCAATAAAATAAAAGCACAGATTAGGTTTACAGATAAGGAAGGAAGGCAGAAGAGTTGCATTAAAGAAAAAAATGAAGTAATGTCATGTATTAGATGTTGGAATACTGTTTTTTCATTTTGCCAATCGATATATTTGCTCTTTGGAGCCATAAAAGATTGTATTTTTACAAGAGGGTGATGGGTGACCAACGTGATAAAATAGTAGAAATCATGAAACACTTGTGGCTGTCTGGTTGTTGTAACATCTAAAGTGGAGCTAGAGTAAAGTTGTCTCTGAGGAAAAAAACACACATATTTTATTGGGTAAACCGAAGAAAATGTGACTTAGCAGGTTAGTGCACTGTCAAACACATCTGTCACAACAGAAGTCAGCAGATATTATCAGCCTTAAATCTTCTGTCTTTCCCAAACAAAAGGTTAAAAATAAAGATAGGTCACTGATTTGCTCTAAGTGAAGCCAAAATGTCACTGTTAGGGGGGCTGCCATATTGCCTCTGTTAGGTTTCCCCCAAAATCAAAATTGAATAAGTGGTTCTAGGCACAACAAACCCCACCTCTCACACATATTGTAGCTTATTTTGGCATCAATCCAGCTGATGTCATCATATCAATTGCCTCTATATATGTGCCAAGTTTGAAGTAAATTGAAACCAAATTGATGTTTTTACAGACATTTGAAATTTTGCCCATTGTAAGTAAATGGGAGGGAAAAAAAGATTTTAAAAATTCATAAAAAATTTAAACTTTGACCTACTTTTCCCAAAATAGAACCATGTCTATTCTAGGTCACTAGCAATGCATAAACCAAATTTGGTATGAATTCAACCAAAAGTTTTGCTGCTACAGACATTTGAAATTTTGCCCATTACAAGAAAATAGGAAAAAAAAAATCCTAAAAAAATTGAACTTTGACCCACTGTTCCCAAACTGTAATCACATCTATCCTGGGTCACTTGTAATCTATACACCAAATCTGGTATGAATTCAACCAATAGTTTTGCCGCTACAGACATTTGAAATTTTGCCCATTATAAGTAAATGAGGAAAAAAAATATTTTAAAAATTCCTAAAAAATGTGAACTTTGACCTACTGTTCCCAAAATGTAATCACTTCTATTCTGGGTCACTGGCAATCTATAAACTAAATTTGGTATGAATTCAACCAAAAGTTTTGGTGCTACAGATATTTGAAATTTTACCCATTATAAGTAAATAGGGGGAAAAAAAGATTTTAAAAAATTAATAAAAAATTTGAACCTTAACCTACTGTTCCCAAAATTTAATCATTTCTATTCTGGGTCACTGGCAATCTATAAAACCAAATTTGGTTTGAATTCAACCAATGGTTTTGCTGCTAGAGTGTTAAAAAACAAACAAACAAAGAACAAACCGAACCAAAAACAATACCCCATCCCTTCCCTATGGGGGGTGGGGTAACAAGGCATGGACAGAGGTCGCAAATTGGGAATGCAACAAAACAAACTGCATAATAACCAAGAAAAAAAGGGGTAAAACCACAAAAAGGTCCTTTAAGGGGTTCTAAAAGGTGACTGAAAATAACTATTTGCTGTCACTGAGTCGATCATAAGGATAAATGAAATGAAAAAGAGGGGCTTGAAAAGTACTTTGAAATGGACGTCACTGGTCAGGATTGGGGGGGGGGGGTGCAAAAGGGCAGAAACATGGCCAACTGAAAGCAGAAAGCTAAGTGGGGATGTCAACACTTGGACAGCAGATGGTCCACTGAGCTGGGACGCTGAAGCTCCTTTTAAAGACTAGCACTGACCAATCACAACCAGGTGAGGAGAAACACGGCAGGTGCATCCCATAACCACTAACCACCTGTGGACAAGACCCTAACCCTGAAAGAAAACCACTGTGGGGGATCTGTGTCTGTAACACCTCTATGCAAAGGGACTGGATAGAGCAGTACAGTAGCATCCAGGGTGTGATTTGTTGGGGAGGAGTGGGGGGGGATTAACACCCCCTCTGGTTTTTACATCCCTACTTCTGCTCAGTGAATTTCATCCTCGGGGAAGGGGGGCAACCAACCAATTGAACAGACAGGTTGTGACAGTTTTCAGTTTTCTTCCACCTATATCCTACATTACTGTCACTAACGTTCACCTGAACTGAACTGTCGGCAAATTCATGGGGCCCAGCATTTGTGGGGGGGCCATAGAGCAGTGGAAGGGGTCCAGTGGATACAGGTTAGAGGTTGTGAAAATTTCATGTAAGATCCGCTGTAAAATAGAGGAATGGAACCCAGGAGTTAGACGTTGAAAGTATGTAAAGTTTC